>NC_034182.2:43411494-43413994 GCF_002021735.2 Oncorhynchus kisutch
TTCACCTAACCTTAACCCTTTAAACTAACCCCTTCACCTAACCTTAACCCTTTTAACTAACCCCTTCACCTAACCCTAACCATTACCCTTTAAACTAACCCCTTCACCTAACCCTAACCTTAACCCCTTTTAACTAACCCCTTCACCTAACCCTAACCTTAACCCTTTTAACTAACCCCTTCACCTAACCATAACCATAACCCTTTAAACTAACCCCTTCACCTAACTATAACCTTAACCCTTTAAACTAACCCCTTCACCTAACCCTAACCTTAACCCTTTAAACTAACCCCTTCACCTAACCCTAACCTTAACCCTTTTAACTAACCCCTTCACCTAACCATAACCTTAACCCTTTTAACTAACCCCTTCACCTAACCATAACCATAACCCTTTAATCTAACTCCTAAACATAATCCTAATGCCTAGCTAGCGTTAGCCACCAAGCTGAAATTCATAATATATCATACATTTTGAAAAATTCGTAACATATCATCCGAAATGGGCGATGTAAATCCACAAATTAATACAGTTGAAGTCGGAAGTTAACGTACACCTCAGCCAAATACATTTAAAATAACGTTTCACAATTCCTGACATTTAATCCGAGTAAAAATTCCCTGTTTTAGGTCAGTGAGGATCAGCACTTTATTTTAAGAATGTGAAATGTCAGAATAATTGTAGAGAGAATTATTTATTTCAGCTTTTATTTCTTTCATCACATTCCCAGTGGGTCAGAAGTTTACATACACTCAATTAGTATTTGGTAGCATTGCTTTTTAAAAGGGGTTTAACTTGGGTAAAACGTTTCAGGTAGCCTTCCACAAGCTTTCCACAATAAGTTGGGTGAATTCTGGCCCAATCCTCCTGACAGAGTCAGGTTTGTAGGCCTCCTTGCTCTCACACGCTTTTTCAGTTCTGCCCACACATTTTCGATAGGATTGAGGTCAGGGCTTTGTGATGACCACTCCAAAACCTTGACTTTGTTGTTCTTATGCCAATTTGCCACAACTTTGAAAGTATGCTTGGGGTCATTGTCCATTTGGAAGACCCAAGCTTTAACTTGCAGAGAGTCCTGATCTCAACTACATAAAACACCTTTGGGATGATTTGAAACGCTGAATGTGAGCCAGGCCTAATCGCCCAACATCAGTGCCCGTCCTCACTAATGCTCTTATGGCTGAATGGAAGCAAGTCCCCACAGCAATGTTCCAACATCTAGTGGAAAGCCTTCCCAGAAGAGTGGAGGCTGTTATAGCAGCAATGTTCCAACATCTAGTGGAAAGCCTTCCCAGAAGAGTGGAGGCTGTTATAGCAGCAATGTTCCTACATCTAGTGGAAAGCCTTCCCAGAAGAGAGGAGGCTGTTATAGCAGCAATGTTCCTACATCTAGTGGAAAGCCTTCCCAGAAGAGTGGAGGCTGTTATAGCAGCAATGTTCCTACATCTAGTGGAAAGCCTTCCCAGAAGAGAGGAGGCTGTTATAGCAGCAATGTTCCTACATCTAGTGGAAAGCCTTCCCAGAAGAGAGGAGGCTGTTATAGCAGCAATGTTCCTACATCTAGTGGAAAGCCTTCCCAGAAGAGTGGAGGCTGTTATAGCAGCAATGTTCCTACATCTAGTGGAAAGCCTTCCCAGAAGAGTGGAGGCTGTTATAGCAGCAATGTTCCTACATCTAGTGGAAAGCCTTCCCAGAAGAGTGGAGGCTGTTATAGCAGCAATGTTCCTACATCTAGTGGAAAGCCTTCCCAGAAGAGTGGAGGCTGTTATAGCAGCAATGTTCCTACATCTAGTGGAAAGCCTTCCCAGAAGAGTGGAGGCTGTTATAGCAGCAATGTTCCTACATCTAGTGGAAAGCCTTCCCAGAAGAGTGGAGGCTGTTATAGCAGCAATGTTCCTACATCTAGTGGAAAGCCTTCCCAGAAGAGTGGAGGCTGTTATAGCAGCAATGTTCCTACATCTAGTGGAAAGCCTTCCCAGAAGAGTGGAGGCTGTTATAGCAGCAATGTTCCAACATCTAGTGGAAAGCCTTCCCAGAAGAGTGGAGGCTGTTATAGCATCAATGTTCCAACATCTAGTGGAAAGCCTTCCCAGAAGAGTGGAGGCTGTTATAGCAGCAATGTTCCAACATCTAGTGGAAAGCCTTCCCAGAAGAGTGGAGGCTGTTATAGCAGCAAAAGGGGGACCAACTCCATATTAATGCCCATGATTTTTGAGTGAGATGTTCGACGAGCAGCTGTCCACCTACTGTTGGTCATATAGTGTATCTCTAACTTACTAAACTCTTTCTGTCTATTTCTGTGGAACTCTGAAACTGTGTTCAAACTTAGAAGAATAGCAGTGTGCTAGTTCCCTACCTGTCCCCATGTACACTATTTAGTTCCCTACCTGTCACCATGTACACTATTTAGTTCCCTACCTGTCACCGTGTTCACTATTTAGTTCCCTACCTGTCACCATGCACACTATTTAGTTCCCTACCTGTCACAGTGTTCACTATT
>NC_034182.2:43418994-43561494 GCF_002021735.2 Oncorhynchus kisutch
TTGTCTGTATAGATATAACTGAGTGTAGTTAGTTTGTTGTCTGTATAGATAGAACTGTGTGTAGTTAGTTTGTTGTCTGTATCGATAGAACTGAGTGTAGTTAGTTTGTTGTCTGTATAGACAGAACTGTGTGTAGTTAGTTTGTTGTCTGTATAGATAGAACTGAGTGCAGTTAGTTTGTTGTCTGTATAGATAGAACTGTGTGTAGTTAGTTTGTTGTCTGTATAGATAGAACTGAGTGTAGTTAGTTTGTTGTCTGTATAGATAGAACTGTGTGTAGTTAGTTTGTTGTCTGTATAGACAGAACTGTGTGTAGTTAGTTTGTTGTCTGTATAGATAGAACTGAGTGCAGTTAGTTTGTTGTCTGTAGCTGCACAGAAGCAGACGGTAGAAGGTCTATTTAATGTGTTTCTAGGGGATTATTTAAGGGGTCAGACCCCCCTTCTCAAGGATGTGCACCAGCTGAAGACACATCTTCCAGGATCTCTCTCTCTGCCTCCCCCATCTCTGCCCCCCTCTCTCTCCTCTCTCTGCCCCCCATCTCCACCCCCTCTCTCTCCTCTCTCTGCCCCCCATCTCCACCCCCCTTTCTCTCTCTCTCCTCTCTCTCTCTCTCTCTCTCTCTCTCCCCTCTTTCTCTCCTCTCTCTCTCCCTCTCTCTCCCCTCTTTCTCTCCTCTCTCTCTCCCTCTCTCTCCCCTCTTTCTCTCCTCTCTCTCTCTCTCTCTCTCTCTCTCTCTCTCCCCTATTTCTCTCCTCTCTCTCTCTTTCTTCCCTCTTTCTCTCCTCTCTCTCTTCCCACTCTTCCTCTCCTTCTTTCTGTGTTTCTTTCTCTCTCTCTCTCTCTGAATTCAAAGGACTTTATTGACATGGGAAACATATGTTAATGTTGCCAAAGCAAGTGAAGTAGATCATTTAAAAAAATGAAACAATTAAAAAATAAATTTAACAGTAAACATTACACTCACAAGAGCCTTGGAGTCGTAGCTTCAACCCCGCAACAAACACACTGACCGGTTGATTGATGTGTGTGTAATCTGTAGGTGTGTGTAATCTATAGGTGTGTGTGTAATCTATATGTGTGTGTGTGTAATCTATAGGTGTGTGTGTGTAATCTATAGGTTTGTGTGTGTGTGTGTAATCTATAGGTGTGTGTGTAATCTATAGGTGTGTGTGTAATCTATAGTTGTCTGTGTGTAATCTATAGGTGTGTGTGTAATCTATAGGTGTGTGTGTGTAATCTACAGGTGTGTGTGTAATCTATAGTTGTCTGTGTGTAATCTATAGGTTTGTGTGTGCAATCTATAGTTGTCTGTGTGTAATCTATAGGTGTGTGTGTGTAATCTACAGGTGTGTGTGTAATCTATAGTTGTCTGTGTGTAATCTATAGGTGTGTGTGTGTAATCTATAGGTGTGTGTGTAATCTATAGTTGTCTGTGTGTAATCTATAGGTGTGTGTGTGTAATCTACAGGTGTGTGTGTAATCTATAGTTGTCTGTGTGTAATCTATTGGTGCATGTGTGTAATCTATAGGTGTGTGTGTGTAATCTATAGATGTGTGTGTGTGTAATCTATAGATGTGTGTGTGTGTAATCTATAGATGTTTGTTGTGTGTAATCTATAGATGTGTGTTGTGTGTAATTTATAGGTTTGTGTTTCTTGTTTATGGCACAAATGGTTTTGCATGACTGTTAGCATAGCTAGCTAGTTAACTAACTTGACAAGAGATGTGAAAAGGCTAGTCTGGACCCAATTCAGGTTAATAGTTTATTTTTATTTTTATGTAAGCCAGGATGGGATCAGCCAGCTGTTGCTTCCCGCATGCGCGATTCATTTGCAGTCTGGACGTGGAGGGGTGAACATCTCCTGTTCTGGCTGCAGCTGGGAGGGACTGCTGCCTGAGGACTGGGCCGCCTGTGGGGGCTTTGGGACGGGGATGGGGCCCACGGCAGCACCCGCTGGCTCGTTGAGAAGAGTAAGAACGATACTTTCACGTCAGTCTCCAAAAGTCTCCAATAACACCAGAAAAAAGTCGCTAGATTTGTCGCTAATCGCTTCTTTGAAAATGTGTTGCTAGTGGGGTCTGAAATACTCGCTAAATATAGCATCAAAGTCGCTAAGTTGGCAACACTGCTCCTGCTGTCATCGGATACTTCTTTTGCATATTGCTACTAGTGCACGTTGTTTGAATGTTAAATGACGAGACAGAGGCATTGATGCGAGTAACCAGTCTTGTTCAGTACATGACAACACATCCGGGTATCTCAAGCACACCGGTAAAACACAAGAGTTGCAGTAATGAACATTTACCAACAGATGGCATCACTGTGCCATCTTACACCCATAACAGACGTGACCATGAATGGAAATCCCCTGCTCTCCCTTTGCTCCTGGGGTCCCTGGTAGCTCGCCGTGATCGTATAGTGGTTAGTACTCTGCGTTGTGGCCGCAGCAACCCCGGTTCGAATCCGGGTCACGGCATTGCCATACACAATGTCACGGCATATGGGTTGTTTTGAATGAATAGAGTAGCTAATGATATTTCAGAAATAATTGTAAATGTCACATCTTGTTAAGCATGACAAGGCAGCACCCACTAACATCATCTCAAAACAGTGTGCCACATTTATAGACCTCAGCTGTAGAATGTGATCTGTGTCATATATCCTTCCTGTTTGGCCCTGTCCGGGGGAGTCATCGGATGGGGCCACAGTGTCTCCTGACTCCTCCTGTCTCAACCTCCAGCAGCGTGGTACAATACATGTATGCACCTCAGCTGTAGAATGTGATCTAAGTCTACAACAAATCAAATCAAATCTAATTTTATTTGTCACATACACATGGTTAGCAGATGTTAATGCGAGTGTAGCGAAATGCTTGTGCTTCTAGTTCCGACAATGCAGTAATAACCAACAAGTAATCTAACTAACAATTCCAAAACTACTGTCTTATACACAGTGTAAGGGGATAAAGAATATGTACATAAGGATATATGAATGAGTGATGGTACAGAGCGGCATAGGCAAGATACAGTAGATGATATTGAGTACAGTATATACATATGAGATGAGTATGTAAACGTGTGACAAATCCTGTGTTGAGCAGTGTGGTACAATACATGTATGCACCTCTGCTGTACATGACCTGAGTCAGTTTGGTGAGCAGTGACTAGCTACAGCAAAACAGCCTCTGTTGTCTCGTGTGTTGTGTTGGAGTAGCATGGCAAATGGCGACCCATAGTAAGATGGTGTGTTGTGTTGATCTAGCATGGTTAGTGGAGACCCCCAGTAAGATGGTGTGTTGGTGTAACCAGTGTGATATGGCTAGCTAGTTAGCGGGGTGTGCGCTAATAGCGTTTCAATCGGTGACGTCCCTCGCTCTGAGACCTTGAAGTAGTTGTTTCCCTTGCTTTACAAGAGCCTCGGCTTTTGTGGAGCGATAGGTAACGATGCTTCGTTGGAGGCAGTTGTTGATGTGTGCAGAGGGTCCCTGGTTCGAGCCCAGGTAGGGGCGAGGAGAGGGAAAGAAGCTATACTGTGACATTGGCATGGAGAGTGGAGATTCGAAGTAGCTAAACAAGCAGCAATTTTATATTCATTTCAACAATGCCATGACCAGTTAAAATGACCAGGAAGACCAAGACATCGTAGTAAGGTAATATAACTTACTGTGTATTAGAAAATACGTGTTTCTTGTTTATGGCACAAATCAAATCAAATCCAGAATTTGAGAATTGTGCAAATTTAGGGTTAAAAATAAAAACAGAAATACCTTATTTACATTATTATTTACATACATTATTTGTTCCACCTAAATTCAATAGATTGGAAAGGATTAGGAAAGGCACACACCTGTCTATATAAAGGTCACACAGTTGACAGTGCATGTCAGAGCAAAAACCAAGCCATGAGGTCAAAGGAATTGTCCGTAGAGCTCCGAGACAGGATTGTGTCGAGACACAGATCTGGGGAAGGGTACCAAAACATTTATGCAGCATTGAAGGTATTTATGCTGCAGTAGTTTATGTGTCGGGGAGCTAGGGTCAGTTTGTTATATCTGGAGTACTTCTCCTGTCTTATCCAGTGTCCTGTGTGAATTTAAGTATGCTCTCTCTAATTCTCTCTTTCTCTCTTTCTTTCTCTCTCTCTCTCGGAGGACCTGAGCCCTAGGACCATGCCTCAGGACTACCTGACATGATGACTCCTTGCTGTCCCCAGTCCACCTGGCCATGCTGCTGCTCCAGTTTCAACTGTTCTGCCTTATTATTATTCGACCATGCTGGTCATTTATGAACATATGAACATCTTGGCCATGTTCTGTTATAATCTCCACCCGGCACAGCCAGAAGAGGACTGGCCACCCCACATAGACTGGTTCCTCTCTAGGTTTCTTCCTAGGTTTTGGCCTTTCTAGGGAGTTTTTCCTAGCTACCGTGCTTCTACACCTGCATTGCTTGCTGTTTGGGGTTTTAGGCTGGGTTTCTGTACAGCACTTTGAGATATCAGCTGATGTACGAAGGGTTATATAAATACATTTGATTTGATTTGAAGGTCCCCAGGAACACAGGGGCCTCCATCATTCTTAAATGGAAGATGTTTGGAACCACCAAAACTATTCCTAGATCTGTCCGCCCGGCCAAACTGAGCAATCGGTGGAGAAGGGCCTTGGTCAGGGAGGTGACCAAGAACCCGATGGTCACTCTGACAGCACTCCATCTCTGCAGCACTCCACCAATCAGGCCTTTATGGTAGAGTGGCCAGACGGAAGCCACTCCTCAGTAAAAGGCACATGACAGCCCGCTTGGAGTTTGCCAAAAGGCATCTAGAGGACTCGAAGACCATGAGAAACAAGATTCTCTGATCTGATGAAACCAAGATTGAACTCTTCGGCCTGAATGCCAAGTGTCACGTGTAAAGGAAACCTGGCACCATCCCTACGGTGAAGCATGGTGGTGGCAGCATCATGCTGTGGGGATGTTTTCCAGCGACAGGGAATGGGAGACTAGTCAGGATAGACGGAAAGATGAACGCAGCAAAGTACAGAGAGATCCTTGATGAAAACCTGCTCCAGAGCGCTCAGGACCTCAGACTGGGGCAAAGGTTCACCTTCCAACAGGACAACGACCCTAAGCACACCGCCAAGACAACGCACGAGTGGCTTCGGGACAAGTCTCTGAATGTCCTTGAGTGGCCCAGTCAGAGCCCGGACTTGAACCCGACAGGTGTGCCAAGCTTGTAGCGTCATACCCAAGAAGACTGGAGGCTGTAATCGCTGCCGAAGGTGCTTCAACAAACTACTGAGTAAAGGGTCTGAATACTTATGTAAAAATAATTTATTTGTTATTTTTTATAAACTAGTAAAATTGTCTAAAAACAGTTTTTGCTTCGTCATTATGGGATATTGTGTGTAGATTGATGAGGGGGGGAAAACGATTTCATCCATTTTAAAATAAGGCTGAAACATAACAAAATGTAGAAAGGTCAAGGGGACTGAATACTTTCCGAATGTAGGTGTGTGAAGGGTGTGGACAGTATTGGAATAGGTGGGTATAGCAGGAGTTATAGTGACCAGTGCAGGGGTTTTGGTTGCAGGACATTCCGGTCTCTGCCTGCGTCTCAATTGGCACTCTATTCACTATGGGCCCTGGTCTAAAGTAGTGCACTATATAGGGAATAGGGTTCTATAGGGCTCTGGTCTAAAGTAGTGCACTATATAGGGAATAGGGTTCTAGAGGGCTCTGGTCTAAAGTAGTGCACTATGAGAGAGTGACAGGGAGAGAGAGAGTGACAGGGAGAGAGAGTGACAGAGAGAGGGGGAGTGACAGGGAGTGAGAGTGACAGAGAGAGGGAGAGTGACAGGGAGAGAGAGTGACAGAGAGAGGGAGAGCGAGAGAGAGTGACAGGGAGAGAGAGTGACAGAGAGAGACACATATTTCCCTCAGATTACACAGATCCACAAAGAATTAGAAAACAAACCCTATTCTGATAAACTCTCATATGTACTGGGTGAAATACCACAGTGTGCCATCACAGCAGTAAGATGTGTGACTTGTTGCCACAAGAAAAGGTCAACCAGTGAAGAACAAACACCATTGTAAATACAACCCATATTAATGATGATTTATTTTCCCTTTTGTACTTTAACTATTTGCACATCGTTACAACACTGTATAGAGACATAATATGACTTGAAATGTCTTTATTGTTTTGGAACTTCTGTGACTGTAATGTTTACTGTTAATTTGTATTGTTTATTTCACTTTTGTATATTATCTACCTCACTTGCTTTGACAATGTTAACATATGTTTCCCATGTCAATAAATCCCCTTGAATTGAATTTTGATTGAGAGCAAGAGAGAGAGAGAGAGAGAGACAGCGACAGCGAGAGAGAGAGAGAGTGAGAGAGTGTCAGAGAGAGAGAGTGACAGAGAGAGAGTGTCAGAAAGAGAGAGAGAGAGTGTCAGAGAGAGAAAGAGAGAGAGAGAGAGTGTCAGAGTGCTCAGCATCCTGTCAGAGGAGGACCAGGGCTGCATCTCAATAGTCTGAAGCAGCTTCATCTCCTCATCTCCTTTCCTCATCTCCTCTTTTCATCTCCTCTCTTCTCCTCTAATTTCTCTCCTTTATGAACCCACTGGGCAGATGAAACCATACATTTGCAAGCATCCTGTAAAATATATTGTTTTCAGCACGTTGATTCTGAGTCAGGAGGATTCAGTGCAGATGAAGGAGAGGAGACGAGGGGAGGAAGTCACTTTACACTGTTGAGAGACAGCCCAGCTGTTTGTGGTCTGTGACTCAATTCCTGTCAGAGAGACACTGAAGAAGAGAAAAAAGACTTTCTTGTCTTCACGTGTGACGGACCTGGTTCTGCCTCAACCCTTCAGGTGCAGACGGAACTATTGATAAATCAACAATATGGCAACAACAACAATCAACAATATATCGATCTTCATTCCCCTTTATATCCTGGGTGAGTTTATTTATTTATGTTTATGGTTCAACAGCACCTTTCTCTCTCTGTTATCTCTCTCTCTCTGTTATCTCTCTCTCTCTGTTATCTCTCTCTCTCTGTTATCTCTCTCTCTGTTATCTCTCTCTCTCTGTTATCTCTCTCTCTCTGTTATCTCTCTCTCTGTTATCTCTCTCTCTCTGTTATCACTCTCTCTGTTATCTCTCTCTCTCTGTTATCACTCTCTCTCTGTTATCACTCTCTCTCTCTCTGTTATCACTCTCTCTCTGTTATCACTTTCTCTCTCTGTTATCTCTCTCTCTCTGTTATCTCTCTCTCTGTTATCACTCTCTCTCTGTTATCACTCTCTCTCTCTGTTATCACTCTCTCTCTCTGTTATCACTCTCTCTCTCTGTTATCTCTCTCTCTCTCTCTCTCTGTTATCACTCTCTCTCTCTGTTATCACTCTCTCTCTCTGTTATCTCTCTCTCTGTTATCTCTCTCTCTCTCTCTCTCTCTCTCTCTCTCTCTCTCTCTCTCTCTCTCTCTCTCTCTCTCTCTCTCTCTCTCTCTCTCTCTCTGTTATCACTCTCACTCTCTGTTATCTCTCTCTCTGTTATCTCTCTCTCTGTTATCACTCTCTCTGTTATCTCTCTCTCTCTCTGTTATCTCTCTCTCTCTGTTATCTCTCTCTCTCTCTCTCTGTTATCACTCTCTCTCTCTGTTATCTCTCTCTCTGTTATCTCTCTCTCTCTCTCTCTCTCTCTCTGTTATCACTCTCACCCTCTTATCACTCTCACTCTCTGTTATCTCTCTCTCTCTGTTATCTCTCTCTCTCTCTCTCTCTCTCTCTCTCTCTCTCTCTCTCTGTTATCACTCTCACTCTCTGTTATCTCTCTCTCTCTCTGTTATCTCTCTCTCTCTCTCTCTGTTATCACTCTCACTCTCTGTTATCTCTCTCTCTCTCTGTTATCTCTCTCTCTCTCTGTTATCACTCTCACTCTCTGTTATCTCTCTCTCTCTGTTATCACTCTCCTTCCATAGCCTTCAGTTGATGTTGCCTAATACGCCAAATATACAGAAGTATGTGGACACCCCTTCAAATTAGTGGATTTGGCTATTTTAGCCACACCCGTTGCTGACAGGTGTATAAAATTGAGCACACAGCCATGCAATCACCATAGACAAACATTGCCAGTAGAATGGGCCTTACTGAAGAGCTCAGTGACATTCAACGTGGCACCGTCATAGGATGCCTCCTTTCCAACAAGTCAGTTTGTCAAATTTCTGCCCTGCTAGAGCTTCCCCGGTCAACTGTAAGTGCTGTTATTGTGAAGTGGAACTGTCTAGGAGCAACAACGGCTCAGCCACAAAGTGGTAGGCCACACAAGCTCACAGAATGGGTCTGCTGAGGGCTGAAGCGCGTAGGTGGTAAAAATCGTCGGTCCTCAGTTGCAACACTCACTACCAAGTTCCTAACTGCCTCTGGAAGCAACGTCAGCGCAAGAACTGTTAGTCGGGAGCTTCATGAAATGGGTTTCCATGGCTGAGCAGCTGCACACAAGCCTAAGATCACCATTCGCAATGCCAAGCGCCGGCTGGAGTGGTGTGAAGCTCACCACCATTGGACTCTGGAGCAGTGGAAACGTGTTCTCTGGAGGGATGAATCACACTTCACCATCTGGCCTACAGATGAATCTGGGTTTGGCGGATGCCAGGAGAACCTGCCTGCCCGAATGCGTCGTGTCAAACTGTAAAGTTTGGTGGAGGAGGAATAATGGTCTGTGGCTGTTTTTCATGGTTCGGGCCCCTTAGTTCCAGTGAAGGAAAATCTGAACACTACAGCATAACAATGGCATTCTAGACGATTCTGTGCTTCTAACTTTGTGGAAACAGTTTGGGGAAGGCCCTTTCCTGTTTCAGCATGACAATGCCCCCGTGCACAAAGTGAGGAACATACAGAAATGGTTTGTCGAGATCGGTGTGGAAGAACTAGACTGGACTGCACATAGCCCTGACCTCAATCCCATCAAGCACCTTTGGGATGAATTGGAACACCAAGCCTAATCGCCCAACATCAGTACCCGACCTCACTAATGCTCTTGTGGCTGAATGGAGCAAGTCCCCACAGCAATGTTCCAACATCTAGTGGAAAGCCTTCCCAGAAGAGTGGAGGCTGTTATAGCAGCAATGTTCCTACATCTAGTGGAAAGTCTTCCCAGAAGAGTGGAGGCTGTTATAGCAGCAATGTTCCTACATCTAGTGGAAAGTCTTCCCAGAAGAGTGGAGGCTGTTATAGCAGCAATGTTCCTACATCTAGTGGAAAGCCTTCCCAGAAGAGAGGAGGCTGTTATAGCAGCAATGTTCCAACATCTAGTGGAAAGCCTTCCCAGAAGAGTGGAGGCTGTTATAGCAGCAATGTTCCAACATCTAGTGGAAAGCCTTCCCAGAAGAGTGGAGGCTGTTGTAGCAGCAAAGGGGGGACCAACTCCATTTTAATGCCCATGATATTGGAATGAGATGTTCAACAAGCAGGTGTCCACATACTTTTGTAACTAATAGATGAACACACACGAGACTTTTGATCATGTCGTGTGTGTGTTTAGTCGGTATTTGTGAGAATTAATGTTTTCCTCTCTTCTAGGTGTGGTTCTGATCCTCCACATAGTCAAAGCAGATGAAAAAACAGGGCCCAACAAGGATGACCCCATCCCCGCTACCACCTTTACTATCATCCCCATTACCACCCTTACTATCATCCCCACTACCACCCTTACTACCACCCTTACTACCACCCTTACTACCACTCCTGCTCATACCCCCTCAGCCAATCAGAACAGTCCTACAGTTACTACCCTGCTCCAGCCAGACAACCGTGACGCTAACCTTACCAACAACATCACCGTCGGTAGAGATGGCAACCAATCCCAAGACCAGAACGAAGATGGGGGTATTGGAACCTTGTTGGACGACGTGACAACGTTTGCCATGGAAAAGATGTCATCGGAGGTGACCACCAGCCAATCTGAGGAATTTGAGGAAGTGGATGACAAGTATACCACGACATCATCACCGGGTAACGTAATGGACAATGTGTGTGTGTGTGTGTGTGTATGTGTGTGTGTGTGTGTGTGTGTGTGTGTCGGTGTGTCTGTGTGTGTGTTTGTGTGTGTGTGTATGTTTGTGTGTGTGTGTCTGTGTGTGTGTCTGTGTGTGTGTGTATATTTGTGTGTGTGTGTGTGTGTATGTTTGTGTGTGTGTGTGTGTGTGTGTGTGTGTGTGTGTGTGTGTGTGTGTGTGTGTGTGTGTGTCTGTGTGTGTGTGTGCCCGCGTGCTTGAGGTAGGGCCGAGAGTCCTGTAGCTAGCTAGCTGCAGTCTTCAGTCTTCCTGTGCATGTAACCACAGCCGTCACGCCTGAGCTCACACTGAGCTAGCTAGCTCCCATCTGTCACAGGAAAGACAGACCACCAGGCCGTTAGACCTGTTTTCTTGGGTCCCTTTTTGAAAAATAACAAAAAAAAATTAAAAATGTAAACTTACATAGTGTGAATACTTTCTGAATATATATATACATACATACACACACACATACAGTGGGGCAAAAAAGTATTTAGTCAGCCACCAATCATGCAAGTTCTCCCACTTAAAAATATGAGAGAGGCCTATAATTTTCATCATAGGTACACTTTTTTTTTTTCTCCAGAAAATCACATTATAGGATTTTTAATGAATTTAATTGCCAATTATGGTGGAAAATAAGTATTTGGTCAATAACAAAAGTTTATCTCAATACTTTGTTATATACCCTTTGTTGGCAATGACAGAGGTCAAACGTTTTCTGTAAGTCTTCACAAGGTTTTCACACACTGTTGCTGGTATTTTGGCCCATTCCTCCATGCAGATCTCCTCTAGAGCAGTGCTGTTTTGGGGCTGTTGCTGGGCAACACGGACTTTCAACTCCCTCCAAAGATTTTCTATGGGGTTGAGATCTGGAGACTGGCTAGGCCACTCCAGGACCTTGAAATGCTTCTTACGAAGCCACTCCTTCGTTGCCCAGGCGGTGTGTTTGGGATCATTGTCATGCTGAAAGACCCAGCCATGTTTCATCTTCAATGCCCTTGCTGATGGAAGGAGGTTTTCACTCAAAATCTCACGATACATGGCCCCATTCATTCTTTCCTTTACACGGATCAGTCGTCATGGTCCCTTTGCAGAAAAACAGCCCCAAAGCATGATGTTTCCACCCCCCATGCTTCACAGTAGGTATGGTGTTCTTTGGATGCAACTCAGCATTCTTTGTCCTCCAAACACGACAAGTTGAGTTTTTACCAAAAAGTTATATTTTGGTTTCATCTGACCATATGACATTCTCCCAATCTTCTTCTGGATCATCCAAATGCTCTCTAGCAAACTTCAGATGGGCCTGGACATGTACTGGCTTAAGCAGGGGGACACGTCTGGCACTGCAGGATTTGAGTCCCTGGCGGCGTAGTGTGTCACTGATGGTAGGCTTTGTTACTTTGGTCCCAGCTCTCTGCAGGTCATTCACTAGGTCCCCCCGTCCCCCCGTTCTCCCCCCGTTCTTGTGATCATTTTGACCCCACGGGGTGAGATCTTGCGTGGAGCCCCAAATCGAGGGAGATTATCAGTGGTCTTGTATGTCTTCCATTTCCTAATAATTGCTCCCACAGTTGATTTCTTCAAACCAAGCTGCTTACCTATTGCAGATTCAGTCTTCCCAGCCTGGTGCAGGTCTACAATTTTGTTTCTGGTGTCCTTTGACAGCTCTTTGGTCTTGGCCATAGTGGAGTTTGGAGTTTGACTGTTTGAGGTTGTGGACAGGTGTCTTTTATACTGATAACAAGTTCAAACAGGTGCCATTAATACAGGTAACGAGTGGAGGACAGAGGAGCCTCTTAAAGAAGAAGTTACAGGTCTGTGAGAGCCAGAAATCTTGCTTGTTTGTAGGTGACCAAATACTTATTTTCCACCATAATTTGCAAATAAATTAATCCTACAATGTGATTTTCTGGATTTGTTTTTCTCATTTTGTCTGTCATAGTTGAAGTGTACCTATGATGAAAATTACAGGACTCTCAGATTTTTTTAGAGTGGGAGAACTTGCACAATTGGTGGCTGACTAAATACTTTTCTGCCCCACTGTATATATATATATATATATATATGTGATATATTGCCATTTAATGGATATATTGCCATTTATAAACTGGGTGGTTCGAGCCCTGAATGCTGATTGGCTGACAGCCTTGGTATATCAGACCGTATACCACGGGTATGACAAAACATTTACTTGTACTGCTCTAATTAGGTTGGTAACCAGTTTATAATATCAATAAGGCACCAAAGGGGTTTGGGGTATATGGCCAATATACCACGGCTAAGTGGCTGTATCCAGGCGTGGCGTCGGGCCTAAGCCGTGGTATATTGGCCATATACCACACCCCCTCTGGCTTATATGAGTGTTTCTGTGTTTGATGTTGATGGTTGACGGTTGATGTTGTTTCAGTGCTGATAGAATCTACTGGAGGAGGCAGTGCCACAGCAGGTACCATCAATATGATCAACGTACCAGTCACTCATTCAAGGGTTTTTTGTTAATTTGTTACTATTTTATACTTTGTAAAATAATAAGACATCAAAACTATGGAATCATGTACCAAAAAAAGTGTTAAACAAATGAAAATATATTTGAGATTTTTCAAAGTAGCCACCCTTTGCCTTGATGACAGCTTTGCACACTCTTGGCATTCTCTCAACCAGCTTCACCTGGTATGCTTTTCCAACAATCTTGAAGGAGTTCCCACATATGCTAAGCACTTGCTTTTCCTTCACTCTGCAGTCCAACTCATCCCAAACCATCTCAATTGGGTTGAGGTCAGGTGATTGTGGAGGCTAGGTCATCTGATGCAGCACTCCATCACACATATTGGTCAAATAGCCCTTACACAGCCTGGAGGTATGTTGGGTCATTGTCCTGTTGAAAAACAAATGATAGCCACACTAAGCACAAACCAGATGGCATGGTGTATCACTGTAGAATGTTGTGGTAGTCATGCTGGTTAAGTGTGCCTTGAATTATAAATAAATCACAGACAGTGTCACCAGCAAAGCACCCCCACACCATCACACCTCCTCTTCCATGCTTCACGGTGGGAACTACACATGCAGAGATCATCTGTTCACCTATTCTGCGTCTCACAAAGACACGACGGTTAGAGCCAAAAATCTCAAATTAGGTCTCATTAGGACTCAAAGATCTCAGATTTCCACCAATCTTATGTCCATTGCTCGTGTTTCTGCCCAAGCAAATCTCTTCTTCTTATTGGTGTCGTTTAGTTGTGGTTTCTTTGCAGCAATTCGACCATGAAGACCTGATTCACATAGTCTCCTCTGAACAGTTGATGTTGAGATGTGTCTGTTACTTGAACTCTGTGAAGCATTTATTTGGGTTGCAATCTGAGGCTGGTAACTCTAATGAACTTATCCTCTGAGGCAGAGGTAGCTCTGGGTCTTCCTTTCCTGTGGCGGTCCTCATGAGAGCCAGTTTCATCATAGCACTTGATGGTTTTTGCGACTGCACTTGAAGAAACTTTCAAAGTTCTTGAAATTTTCCATATTGACTGACCTTCATGATGGACTGTCATTTCTCTTTGCTATTCTTGCCATAATATGGACTTGGTCTTTTACTAAATAGGGCCATCTTCTGTATACCACCCCTACCTTGTCACAACACAACTGATTGCCTCAAACGCATTAAGAAGGAAAGAAATTCCACAAATGAACTTTTAACAAGGCACACCTGTTAATTGAAATGCATTCCAGGTGACTACCTAATGAAGCTGGTTGAGAGAATACCAAGAGTGTGCAAAGCTGTCATCATGCAAAGGGTGGCTATTTTGAAGAATTGTTTGGTTACTACATGATTCCACATGTGTTATTTCAGTGTCCAAACTTCTGACTGGTACTGTAAACGTTTATACATTTTTACGCTTATTTGAAATTGGAATGAACTGCAACACTATTTACACTCCCTCCCTCCCTCCCTCCCTCCCTCCCTCCCTCCCACCTCCCTCCCTCCCTCCCTCCCTCCCTCCCTCCCTCCCTCCCTCCTCCCCCTCCTCCCTCCCCTACCAACTCCCTCCCTCCCTCCCTCTAACTCCCTCCCTCCCTCCCTCCCTCCCTCCCCTCCCTCCCTCCCTCCCTCCCTCCCTCCCTCCCTCCCCTCCCTACCCTCCCTCCCTCCCTCCCTCAACTCCCTCCCCCTCCCTCCCACCTCCCTCCCTCCCTCCCTCCCTCTAAACTCCCCTCCCTCCCTCCCACCTCCCTCCCTCCCTCCCTCCCTCCCTCCCTCCCTCCCTCCCTCCCTCCCTCCCTCCCTCCCTCCCTCCCTCCCCCTCCCTCCCCTCCCTCCCTCCCTCCCTCCCTCCCTCTAAACTCTCTCCCTCCCTCCCACCTCCCATCCCTCCCTCCCTCCCTCCCTCCCTCCCCCCTCCCTCCCTCCCCCCTCCCTCCCTCCCTCCCTCCCTCCCTCCCCTCCTCCCTCCCACCTCCCTCCCTCCCTCCCTCCCTCCCTCCCTCCCTCCCTCCCTCCTCCCTCCTCCTCCCTCTAAACTCCCTCCCACCTCCCTCCCTCCCCCTCCCTCTAAACTCCCTCCCTCCCTCCCTTCTCCCTCCCTCCCTCCTCCCTCCCTCCCTCCCTCCCTCCCTCCCTCCCTCCCTCCCTCCCTCCCTCCCTCCCTCCCTCCCTCCTCCCTCCCTCCCCTCTCTCTCCCTCCCCCTCTCTCTCTCCTGTAGGCTATGTAATCCTGATTCTCATATTGTTAGTCATTGTGTGTCTGGTGGTGGTTCTCTATATCCTGAGGAAGAAGTCAAGGGTGAGGCATTTAACAACAAGTACTTGTGATCTTGTTACTATACTGCTAGAATGTATGTCTAGGAAAATCATGGTCAGAAAACCCTATTAAACTATTTAGTTATTTGTTTATATTTCTCCAACAGAAGTATTCGTTTGACCTGCACCTTGCGGGATACGACCACGACACCCCACTCACCTGCATGGAACAAGCCGGAACCTTCGAACCCAATGGTAACCATGGTGACTTACCTGTCTCTGTCTATTTTTGAATTTGATGATGGCTCTGCTGTAAGTGTGTGGTGATGATGGCTCTGCTGTAAGTGTGTGGTGATGATGGCTCTGCTGTAAGTGTGTGGTGATGATGGCTCTGCTGTAAGTGTGTGGTGATGATGGCTCTGCTGTAAGTGTGTGGTGATGATGGCTCTGCTGTAAGTGTGTGGTGATGATGGCTCTGCTGTAAGTGTGTGGTGATGATGGCTCTGCTGTAAGTGTGTGGTGATGATGGCTCTGCTGTAAGTGTGTGGTGATGATGGCTCTGCTGTAAGTGTGTGGTGATGATGGCTCTGCTGTAAGTGTGTGTTGTATTATGTTTCCAGAGAAAGCTGGAGGTTTTGAGTACGTGATGGGTGGTGGTGATGACCACCAGGCTATGAGCCCTGTAGCCAATGGCTCAGCTGGGGAGGCGGGGTCCACTGGAGAGAACGGTAAGGATAGATTACTCTCTGTCTCTCTGTCTCTCTGTCTGTCTGTCTGTCTCTCTGTCTCTCTCTGTCTCTCTCTCTCTCTCTCTCTCTCTCTCTCTCTCTCTCTCTCTCTCTGTCTCTCTGTCTCTCTGTCTGTCTGTCTCTCTCTCTCTCTGTCTCTCTCTCTCTCTCTTTCTCTCTCTGTCTCTCTCTCTGTCTCTCTGTCTGTCTCTCCCTCTCTCTCTCTCTCTCTCTCTCTCTCTCTCTCTCTCTCTCTCTCTCTCTCTCTCTCTTCCTAAGAGGTCCTCTGGGGAGGAGGTAGGATGGACAATATTCGAACCTATCCTGATAAAAGGTAAAAACGTGAGTAAGATCGATATCGCTCTCTCTCATCCTTCCCTCTCTCTCTCTCTGTCTCTCATCCTCCCCTCTCTCTCTCTCTCTCTCTCTCTCTCTCTCTCTCCTCTCTCTCTCGCTCTCTCTCCTTTTTCTCTCTATGGCATCTCATCTCTCTCTAACAAAAGGAGAGAAGCAGGGTCATGGTGATAGTGATGGTGATGGCGACAGCTTCGACAACTTCTGTGACTGTGCGATTACTCTGACTCCGCCCTTAAAGAGGGTGGGCTTTAGCCTGGACCTGGACCTGAGTGACAAGCAGTCGGACAAATCAGACAACGGGGAGCAGAATGGGAACAACAACAACGTTGCCATGGAGATGACCCCTGAGCCTCCAGGCCTGACCTTTGACCCTGTAGGTCCAGGTGACGTCTTCATTGAAGTCAACCTGGATATATAGAAGACACATACAGTGTTGTAAAATGGTAATGTTCTGTTGTGGTTGATTTAGAGATTCATGTAAAAAGCTTCAAATAACTTTTACTTCCCTATCTTTTATATTTTTTACGGTTTTCATTCCGTATGTTTTTTTTAGTATTTCAAGATAAAAAAACGAATGTTTATTGTTTTTTTGTTATTCATTTTAATAATGTTTTGCGCATTATAATAATCGCAGGAGATGATGCCAAGTCACACGGCGATTGTTTTTGGAATAAAACATACTTTACAGAATTCTAGGCGTTGTGTCTTGATGTAATGTGTTTGGGTAATAATCTGTGGAGAGGTAATGTGTGGAGAGGTAATGTGTGGAGAGGTAATGTGTGGAGAGGTAATGTGTGGAGAGGTCATGTGTGGAGAGGTAATGCGTGGAGAGGTAATGTGTGGAGAGGTAATGTGTGGAGAGGTAATGTGTGGAGAGGTAATGTGTGGAGAGGTAATGTGTGGAGAGGTAATGTGTGAAGAGGTAATGTGGAGAGGTAATCTGTGGAGAGGTCATGTGTGGAGAGGTCATGTGTGGAGAGGTCATGTGTGGAGAGGTAATGTGTGATGAGGAATAATGTGTGGAGAGGTACTGTGTGAAGAGGTACTGTGTGAAGAGGTAATGTGTGAAAAGGTAATGTGTGAAGAGGTCATGTGTGGAGAGTTCATGTGTGGAGAGGTAATGTGTGGAGAGGTCATGTGTGGAGAGGTAATCTGTGGAGAGGTAATGTGTGAAGAGGTAATGTGGAGAGGTAATGTGTGGAGAGGTAATGTGTGGAGAGGTAATGTGTGGAGAGGTCATGTGTGGAGAGGTAATCTGTGGAGAGGTAATGTGTGGAGAGGTAATCTGTGGAGGCGTAATGTGTGGAGAGGTAATGTGTGGAGAAGTAATGTGTGGAAAGGTAATGTGCAGAGAGGTAATGTGTGGAGAGGTAATGTGTGGAGAGGTAATGTGTGGAGCGGTAATGTGTGGAGAGGTAATGTGTGGAGAGGTCATGTGTGGAGAGGTATTTGTTCTAAGGGGGTTTTACTCAGTTTGGTGGGAGTGACTTTGGAGTGCCTTCCGCCCCCCTCGGTAAATGTTTGTAGAGTGAGGGAGGGGTGTGAGAAAAAAGTCTGCATGGAGAGAGGGTTGGAGGGAGAGAGAAGGGTCTGTAAAAGAGCGAGATATGAGGAGTCGGTTTGGGAAAGGGAGGCAGAGGAGGGTCTCAGAGGAGGGTCTTGGTATATAAAGGGCCTCCAGCAGCCACAGTCCTGACAGACAGAGAGAAAGCGAACACTATGGCTACAACAACGGCAGGAGAAGAGCTGGATCCTGAATCCAGCCGTGGACGTCAACACCGACACCAAACAACACCGGCCAAACAGAAACGGCAACCTCTGATATACCTCTGTATCTCTCTCATTCTGGATCTCTGTTGTCCGTCTGTAGAAGGGACCAACTGGCACCATTACCACCATCGCCCCCGACCCCAGCCAGGGTCCATCATCCTGGGCAACAGAGGGCTGAAGGTCCCCCGGGGGAGTTGGGCCTACCTGGATCCTCTCTGTGACCTGGTGACCAGAGTCCTTCCAGGCGACTCCTGCTACGTCACGGTCTTCGACCGCGCTGTCATACCGGGAACACTCACCCCAAAGAAGTTCCCATGCGCGTTCGAGAAAGGCCAGGTGAAGTACGTGCATTTCGGGTCAAAGGTCATCACCAGGGATACGGTGAGGTTACAGGTGAGGTATGACACGCAGACGGACACGCTGGTTATACCGCTGACCTTAGAGGTCGAGGCGACCGCGAACGGTCGAGAGGTCGTGACCACGAACACTCCGCTGATCGTGAGCGAGCTGGACGGGATCTCTAGCGCCATCAATGGTCAGAGCTTGGGGATTCCATTCAGCCGGTCCGGTTTCGGTTCCGCCGGTTCCGCGTCGCGGTGTAAACTCACCTTGTTGATCGGAACGGGCGGTTTCCCCAGACATGGAACTCTTTTGAATTACGTCACCAACGGTCAACCGACGGACTGCCATGCTTTCGTCAACATGGGTGTTCGTTATAAACTCACCCCTACCTCTGACTCACCTTATATCGACTACATCCCCATGCTAGCAGAGTTACTGGACCAACACGGGAGGACCACACAGCAGGAGTACGTCCTCATCACAGTCAGGTTTGCATTGTTTGTGTTTTCTAACTTTGGCTTTGGGTACTATGTAGAGGATAGGGTACTATGTAGAGAATAGGGTACAATATAGAGATTAGGGTACTATGTAGAGAATAGGGTACAATATAGAGATTAGGGTACTATGTAGAGAATAGGGTACAATATAGAGATTAGGGTACTATGTAGAGATTAGGGTTCTATATAGAGAATAGGGTGTTATGCAGAGAATAGGGTACTATGTAGAGAATAGGGTGTTATGCAGAGAATAGGGTACTATGTAGAGAATAGGGTGTTATGCAGAGAATAGGGTTCTATATAGAGAATAGGGTGTTATGCAGAGAATAGGGTACTATGTAGAGAATAGGGTGTTATGCAGAGAATAGGGTTCTATATAGAGAATAGGGTGTTATGCAGAGAATAGGGTACTATATAGAGAATAGGGTACTACATTGAGAATAGGGTACTATGTAGAGAATATGATATTTTATAGAGAATATGGTACTTTGTAGAGAATAGGGTACATGGTAGAGAATAAGGTACTATATAGAGAATAGGGTACTATATAGAGAATAGGGTACTTTGTAGAGAACAGGGTGTTATGTAGAGAATAGTCCAGTCCTTTGTCATTAGATGCCACAGTTTTGCCCCACTGTATCTGGTTTTGACCCACTGTATCTGGTTTTGACCCACTGTATCTGGTTTTGACCCACTGTATCTGGTTTTGCCCCACTGTATCTGGTTTTGACCCACTGTATCTGGTTTTGACCCACTGTATCTGGTTTTGACCCACTGTATCTGGTTTTGCCCCACTGTATCTGGTTTTCCGTCGAGGAGCCCTTTCATACATGATCTCTGGGGTCATCTCTGGGGTCATCTCTGGGGTCATCTCTGGGCTCGTCTCTGGGATCATCTCTGGGGTCATCTCTGGGGTCGTCTCTGGGGTCATCTCTGGGGTCATCTCTGGGGTCGTCTCTGGGGTCATCTCTGGGTCATCTCTGGGGTCATCTCTGGGGTCGTCTCTGGGGTCATCTCTGGGGTCATCTCTGGGTTCACTTAAATGCTTTCATACATGTGTTACCATATGTGACCTTCTGGGGTCATCTCTGGGGTCACTTCTGGGGTCATCTCTGGGGTCATCTCTGGGGTCACTTCTGGGGTCATCTCTGGGGTCATCTCTGGGTTCACTTAAATGCTTTCATACATGTGTTACCATATGTGACCTTCTGGGGTCATCTCTGGGGTCATCTCTGGGGTCATCTTGTGTGATGTATGTGTGATGTATTCTATTCAGGATCCGAGAGGGTATCACCAACAGCCCTCCCAGACCCAGCTTTCTCACCATGATGATGATGGAGGTACACCTATCATTGATTCATTGATTGACGGACGGATTGAGTGATTGATCGGTCGATTTATTTATTCAATGATTAACACTTACACCGTATCACAATCACCCAACAACAAGACAACTTTACACGTGTAAAATACAACGACGCAACATCCTATTCTGATCAAAATATTTATTTATGTATTTTTAAAAATAAAGTTTATTCACTATATAGGTGGACCAGTTTGTGATGACGGCCATCACAGGTGACGTGTTGGCAGCGGAAGACGCAGAGTCCGCCTCTGATGACCTCATCTTCAACATCCTCACTACATTGGCTCCAGACCAAGGTGACATCATCAGCACGGACGACCAGAACCAGCCAATCGCGTCGTTCCGTCAGCGGGACGTCAAAGACCTGAAGATCGCCTACAGACCTCCAGCAGAGGCGAGTCTTTGACTATTTGCATATTCTGTTAATTTTCCCAATTACATTATTTATGACGTATATTTGGAGTGATCAAAGTATTTCAAACGTGTCAAATATAAATGAGAACATAGTATAAATAAAGTCATTGTTGCCCCAGGATTCTGGTCGTCCCTCTGAGAGGATCGTCCATGTAGAGATGGAGGTCGTGGATTCAGACGGGGTCACTTCAGAACGGTTCTCCTTCATGATAGTAGTCAAACCCATGAACACACTGGCTCCTGTAGTCACCATCAATACTGGACAGGTACACACAACGCATGCACACACACACACACACACACACACACACACACACGCACACACACATGCGCCATCAAATTGTGTAATTGTCCGGAAAGTATTCAGACCCCTTGACTTTTTCCACGTTGTGTTACTTTAAAACCTCGGATGAAATAAATAAAAATATTCAGCAATCAACACACAATACCCCATAATGCATCACTGTATAAAACAATACCCCATAATGCATCACTGTATAAAACAATACCCCATAATGCATCACTGTATAAAACAATACCCCATAATGCATCACTGTATAAAACAATACCCCATAATGCATCACTGTATAAAACAATACCCCATAATGTATCACTGTATAAAACAATACCCCATAATGCATCACTGTATAAAACAATACCCCATAATGCATCACTGTATAAAACAATACCCCATAATGCATCACTGTATAAAACAATACCCCATAATGTATCAATGTATAAAACAATACCCCATAATGCATCAATGTATAAAACAATACCCCATAATGCATCACTGTATAAAACAATACCCCATAATGTATCAATGTATAAAACAATACCCCATAATGTATCAATGTATAAAACAATACCCCATAATGTATCAATGTATAAAACAATACCCCATAATGCATCAATGTATAAAACAATACCCCATAATGTATCAATGTATAAAACAATACCCCATAATGTATCAATGTATAAAACAATACCCCATAATGCATCAATGTATAAAACAATACCCCATAATGCATCAATGTATAAAACAATACCCCATAATGCATCAATGTATAAAACAATACACATGAAATACCTTATTTACACAAGTATTCAGACCCTTTGCTATGAGACTCAAAATTGAGCTCAGGTTCATCCTGTTTTCATTGATCATATTTGAGATGTTTCTACAACTTGTGGTAAATTCAATTGATTGGATATGATTTGGAAAGGCACACACCTGTCTATATAAAGGTCACACAGTTGATAGTGCATGTCAGAGCAAAAACCAAGCCAGGTCGAAGGAATTGTCCGTAGAGCTCCGAGACAGGATTGTGTCGAGGCACAGATCTGGGGAAGGGTGACAAAAAAATGTCTGCAGCATTGAAGGTCCCCAAGAACACAGTGGCCTCCATCACTCTTAAATGGAAGAAGTTTGGAACCACCAAGACTCTTCCTAGAGCTGGCCGCCCGGCCAAACTGAGCAATCGGGAGAGAAGGGCCTTGGTCAAGGAGGTGACCAAGAACGCGTTGGTCACTCTGACAGAGCTCCAGAGTACCTTTGTGGAGATAGGAAACCTTTCAGAAGGACAACCATCTCTGCAGCACTCCACCACTCAGACTTTTATGGTAGAGAGGCCAGACGGAAGCCACTCCTCAGTAAAAGGCACATGACAGCAAGCTTGGAGTTTGCCAAAAGGCACCTAAAGACTCTCAGACCATGAGAAACAATAGTCTCTGCTCTGATGAAACCAAGATGAAAGTCTTTGGCCTGAATGCCAAGCGTCACGTCTGAAGGAAACCTGGCACCATCCCTACAGCCAAGACAACGCAGGAGTGGCTTCAGAACAAGTCTCTGAATGTCCTTGAGTGGCCCAGCCAGACCTCGGACTTTAACTCAATCAAACATCTCTGGAGAGACCTGTGCATCAACGCTCCCCATTCAACCTGACAGAGCTTGAGAGGATCTGCAGAGAAGAATGGGAGAAACTCCCCAAATACAGGTGTGCCAAGCTTTTATAAATGAGCAAAAATATAACAATAAATGTGTTTGCTTTGTCATTATGGAGTATTGTGCTTAGATTGATGAGGGAAAAAAACTAATTCATACATTTTTAGAATAAGGTTGTAACATCACAAAATGTGGAAAAAGTCAAGGGGTCTGAATAATTTTCAAAGGTACATAATGTCTTATGAGGCCTCTGCCTTTCTCTCTCTCTGTCCTTCCCAGATGCTGTTTAAGGGCCAGTCCAGACCGCTGTCGTCCAACCATAACCTCCGAATCAGCGACGAAGACAACCTGTCAGACGTCAGGATCACCGTCCTCCGAGGATGTAAACACGGCTTCCTGACAGTCCTCGGGTCGCCTCTCGGGTCACCGCGGCAACGGGAGTTCTTTACACCGGCGCAACTCGACAGCGGAGTGGTTGTCTACGAACACGACGGTTCCGAAACGTTCTCCGATAACATCCTATTCCGCATGACGGACGGGCAACTCGACGTAGACTTCCTGTTCCCAGTGACGATTGTCGCCATGGATGACGAGGCTCCGGTCATCAATGTCAACACCGGGTTGATCCTGTCCCGGAAGGAGACCAAGATGATATCATCGGTGGTTCTAAGTGCGACGGATGTTGATTCCGAAGTCTCGACAGTGAAGTTTGTCCTCGTGGCGCCGTTCTCGACCATCGGACAGGTGAGTTCCTTGATTCTTAATGTATGTTGCCTTCATTATTATATTTTGTCTGGAGCTTTGTGATTCTTCTTTTATGAAATGCATTGTATTATTATTAGGTGTTTCTCAGACAATCACACCCACCTGTGGACCTCACTGGATGGACATTCAACACCGCCGAGCGAGTCTACGAATGCGTCGTCACCGAATGGCTCCAACGAGACGTAACAGAGGGTAGGGTGTTCTACCAACACACCGGACCTCAACTCACCTCCACCTTCACTGACCAATTAGTGTTCCGTTGCCAGGACGACAACGTCCCTCCCAACCAATCAGGCGACAACATGTTCCTCGTCGGAATCCACCCGGTCGACGACCTCGCACCGGAACCCTTCCCCGGTTCCACTCTAGTCCTGACCGTCAACGAGTACCAACTCACTCCGATACAGAAGACGTGTTTACATTTCACAGATCTAGACTCTGACGACAGAGACCTGAGGTATATTATCGTTATCCCACCCACTAACACAGACCAGAACGACCCAACCCCACTGGGCCATATCGTCCTGACTGACAACCCTAATGTTGTTGTCACTGAGTTCACCCAGGCACAGGTCAACCACCTCAAAGTAGCCTATAAGCCACCAGATCTGGAGTTGGGAACCACACCTAGAGTGGTCCAGTTCACCTTTATTGTGAAAGATCCAGTAGGACACTCTGTAGATGGAGTCTTTACTATCAACCTGCAACCAGTGGACAACAAACCCCCAGTCACCAAAACTGGTGTCGACCTCAACGTCAATGTAAAGAATACGTATGTGTTCACTAAGGATGTGTTGGATGCTACAGATCAGGATACGAGTGCTGATAATATCACGTTCATCGTGACCCAGGTTCCAAAGTTTGGCGTTCTGAGATGTGTTGGTGTAGATCTGTCTGTATGGAACTATTTCACGCTAGCAGACATCCACAGGGGTGTGGTAGTGTACATTCACCGGGGTAACGGTCCAGGGAGTGATGTCGTAAAAGTAGACGTTAGCGATGGATACCACAAGGTCCCCGTGACGATCAGAATCAACGTTGTTACTCCGGCTGTCGTGGCAACGCCGCGTGAACTCCATATAATCATAGAGGTAAACGAGAACGGACAGATTCAAATCACAGGAGACAAAGTCCAGGTCAGCGGCAGGATGCACGTTGATGACCTCACCTTTCTCATCGAACAACCTCCTCGCTTCGGGGTCGTCCAGGTGCAGGGCGTGCCCTCTGATAGGCTGACGCTGCGTGACATCATCGACGGCCAGGTGACCTATGTCCACACCAGTGGCGAGGTCGGACCTGGGAAACATAACGACACCTTCACGCTCACCGTGATTGGTCCGTGGATCTCCGGGGGCAACAGGGTCATTCAGAAGGTCAAAGTGCAGGTGTCGATACTTCCTGTTGACAGCGTTCCACCCATAATCAGTGTCGGGGATCTGTTAAAGGTCACGGAAGGAGAGAAGAAGGTGGTAACAGTAGAGAACATCAGAGTAGAGGACTCTGACACTGACGTTGACGTTGTTCTCTGTACCATCCTGGTCCAGCCGACATTCGGATACTTAGAGATCACCTCAGCCAGTCCTGGCTCGGAGAAGTCCAGAGTGGGAATCGCTGTGACGGCGTTCCACTACCGAGACGTTCAACTCGGGAATGTCGTCTACGTTCAGAGTATACATAAAGGAACGGAACCCGTCGAGGATAGGACGACGCTCCAGTGTTCAGACGGTATCAACCAATCAGAGATGAGCATTTTGACCTTTGTGATCTTCCCAGACAATGATGAGGAGCCTCAGGTGTTCACGCGAGAGTTCGTGGTCATGGAAGGGATGAGCCTCGCTGTCGACGTTCCGATCCTCAATGTGGTCGACCTCGACGTTCCGGGCGATGTTTTGGAATTCGAGGTTGTGGTTCCTCCAAAACACGGGAAGATCGTCCAGCACCTGGCGACAGGGACCGTTATCGTTGTGACGTTCACCTTGGATCAGATCCAAACCGGTTCCACCATCGTCTATGAGCACGATGGTTCTGAGACGAGACACGACAACTTCTCGGTGAAAGTAACGGACGGGAAACACATCGTAGAGAAGGAGGTCATCGTCACGGTGATACCGGTCGACGACGAGACCCCTCGCCTGGCGATCAACACTGGGCTGGAGGTGGAGTTCAGGGAATGGAAAGTCATCACCAATAAGATCCTCAAAGCCACCGATCTGGACTCAGAGGACGGGACTCTGATGTTTATCATCCGCAGGGATCCGGAGCAGGGCTGCCTGCAACGTCTGGTGTCTCCAACTTCATATCAAGGTCTACTGTCTTACCTTTTTTTCCAAACATTTTATTTTATATTGTCAATAGTTGACAGTAACCAACATTTAGATCAACAACAACATAAAACATACAACACACAATTCAAATGTACGTACAATATTCAACTGTATTAGCAAAGTTAATTACAGTTATAATTGGAAGTGAAAATAATAGCAATGTCAAGGTGTTCTGAAAGTAAACCATGTTAGAGTAGGAAGATTGGAAGAAAAGAATCATTTACTCTACTGATTACTCTTCCAAATGCTGTCCCCTATCTAGTGCACTACCCTTGACCTATCCTAAACTAATCAAATCCTAAACCTAACCTAACTAATCTAGTACCAGGGCCCATTTCAGACCCAGACCTATCCTAAACTAATCAAATCCTAAACCTAACCTAACTAATCTAGTACCAGGGCCCATTTCAGACCCAGACCTATCCTAAACTAATCAAATCCTAAACCTAACCTAACTAATCTAGTACCAGGGCCCATTTCAGACCCAGACCTATCCTAAACTAATCAAATCCTAAACCTAACCTAACTAATCTAGTACCAGGGCCCATTTCAGACCCAGACCTATCCTAAACTAATCAAATCCTAAACCTAACCTAACTAATCTAGTACCAGGGCCCATTTCAGACCCAGACCTATCCTAAACTAATCAAATCCTAAACCTAACCTAACTAATCTAGTACCAGGGCCCATTTCAGACCCAGACCTATCCTAAACTAATCAAATCCTAAACCTAACCTAACTAATCTAGTACCAGGGCCCATTTCAGACCCAGACCTATCCTAAACTAATCAAATCCTAAACCTAACCTAACTAATCTAGTACCAGGGCCCATTTCAGACCCAGACCTATCCTAAACTAATCAAATCCTAAACCTAACCTAACTAATCTAGTACCAGGGCCCATTTCAGACCCAGACCTATCCTAAACTAATCAAATCCTAAACCTAACCTAACTAATCTAGTACCAGGGCCCATTTCAGACCCAGACCTATCCTAAACTAATCAAATTCTAAACCTAACCTAACTAATCTAGTACCAGGGCCCATTTCAGACCCAGACCTATCCTAAACTAATCAAATCCTAAACCTAACCTAACTAATCTAGTACCAGGGCCCATTTCAGACCCAGACCTATCCTAAACTAATCAAATCCTAAACCTAACCTAACTAATCTAGTACCAGGGCCCATTTCAGACCCAGACCTATCCTAAACTAATCAAATCCTAAACCTAACCTAACTAATCTAGTACCAGGGCCCATTTCAGACCCAGACCTATCCTAAACTAATCAAATCCTAAACCTAACCTAACTAATCTAGTACCAGGGCCCATTTCAGACCCAGACCTATCCTAAACTAATCAAATCCTAAACCTAACCTAACTAATCTAGTACCAGGGCCCATTTCAGACCCAGACCTATCCTAAACTAATCAAATCCTAAACCTAACCTAACTAATCTAGTACCAGGGCCCATTTCAGACCCAGACCTATCCTAAACTAATCAAATCCTAAACCTAACCTAACTAATCTAGTACCAGGGCCCATTTCAGACCCAGACCTATCCTAAACTAATCAAATCCTAAACCTAACCTAACTAATCTTGTACCAGGGCCCATTTCAGACCCAGACCTATCCTAAACTAATCTTACTTCCCTTCCTCAGGTGTAGTCGCTTCACGTAAGGTTTTATTAACCATGACGGTGGGTATGAACTTTACCCAGGACGACCTCGACTCTGGTCTGATCCGCTACATTCACACTGGGCTCGGAGGAGTTCGTGACCTCGTCAAGTTCGACGTCACCGACGGCGTGAACCCTTTAATCGACCGGTACTTCTACGTGACAGTCGGGGGGGTGGACGCGGTGTTCCCGGTTGTCGTGGTGAATAGGGGCGTGTCGTTAAAAGAGGGGGGGCGGGCGCTCCTCACCACAGACCTCCTCAGCACCTCCGACCTCAACTCCCCAGACGAGCGCCTGACCTTTACCCTGACCCGTGACCCTGCCAGAGGTCGTTTAGAGGTCACAGACCGGCCCGGCGTCGCCGTCACGACGTTTACACAGCTCCAGTTGGCGGGGAGTAAGGTGTTCTATGTTCACACGGCGGAGGACGAGGCCAGGATGGACAGCTTCCAGTTCCAGGTAGGTCAGAGGAGTGTGGGTGGGGTGGGGGGGTGGGGGTGGTTGTGGTTGTGTGGGTGCGGGTGTGTGGGTGTTGGTGGGTGGGTGTGGGTGGTTGTGGGTGTGTGGGTGTGGGTGTGTGGGTGTGGGTGTGGGTGTGTGGGTGTGGGTGTGTGTGGTTGGGTGTGTGTGTGTGGTTGGGTGTGGGTGTATGTGTGGGTGTGTGGGTGGTTGGGTGGGTGTGGGTGGGTGGTTGGGTGGTTGTGGGGGTGTGGGTGGGTGGTTGGGTGTGGGGGTGTGGGTGGGTGTGGGTGGTTGGGTGGGTGTGGGTGGTTGTGGGGGGTGGGTGTATGTGTGGGTGTGGGTGGCTGTGGGTGTGGGTGGTTGGGTGGTTGTGGGTGTGGGTGTGTGGGTGGTTGTGGGTGTGGGTGTACGTGTGGGTGTGTGGGTGTGGGTGGTTGTATGGGTGTGAGTGGGTGGTTGGGTGGTTGTGGGTGGGTGGTTGGGTGTGGGTGTGTGGGTGGGTGTGGTTGGGTGGGTGTGGGTGGTTGTGGGTGTATGTGTGGGTGTGGGTGGGTGGTTGGTTGGGTGTGGGGGTGTGGGTGGGTGTGGGTGGTTGGGTGGGTGTGGGTGGGTGGTTGTGGGGGTGGGTGTATGTGTGGGTGTGTGGGTGTGGGTGGTTGTGGGTGTGGGTGGTTGGGTGGTTGGGGGTGTGCGTGTGGGTGGTTGGGTGGGTGTGGGTGGTTGTGGGTGTATGTGTGGGTGTGTGGGTGTGGGTGTTTGGGTGGTTCTGGGTGTGGGTGTGGGTGGTTGGGTGGGTGTGGGTGTGTGGGTGGGTGTGGGTGTGTGGGTGGGTGGTTGTGGGTGTGGGTGGTTGGGTGGTTGTGGGTGTGGGTGGTTGAGTGGGTGTGGGGGTGTGGGTGGCTGGGTGGTTGTGGGTGTGGATGGTTGAGTGGGTGTGGGGGTGTGGGTGGCTGGGTGGTTGTGGGTGTGGGTGGTTGAGTGGGTGTGGGGGTGTGGGTGGGTGGTTGGGTGGGTGGGTGGGTGTGGGTGGTTGGGTGGTTGTGGGTGTGGGTGGTTGGGTGTGGGTGTATGTGTGGGTGTGTGGGTGGTTGGGTGGGTGTGGGTGGGTGGTTGGGTGGTTGTGGGGGTGTGGGTGGGTGGTTGGGTGTGGGGGTGTGGGTGGGTGTGGGTGGTTGGGTGGGTGTGGGTGGTTGTGGGGGGTGGGTGTATGTGTGGGTGTGGGTGGCTGTGGCTGTGGGTGGTTGGGTGGTTGTGGGTGTGGGTGTGTGGGTGGTTGTGGGTGTGGGTGTACGTGTGGGTGTGTGGGTGTGGGTGGTTGTATGGGTGTGAGTGGGTGGTTGGGTGGTTGTGGGTGGGTGGTTGGGTGTGGGGGTGTGGGTGGGTGTGGTTGGGTGGGTGTGGGTGGTTGTGGGTGTATGTGTGGGTGTGGGTGGGTGGTTGGTTGGGTGTGGGGGTGTGGGTGGGTGTGGGTGGTTGGGTGGGTGTGGGTGGGTGGTTGTGGGGGTGGGTGTATGTGTGGGTGTGTGGGTGTGGGTGGTTGTGGGTGTGGGTGGTTGGGTGGTTGTGGGTGTGCGTGTGGGTGGTTGGGTGGGTGTGGGTGGTTGTGGGTGTATGTGTGGGTGTGTGGGTGTGGGTGTTTGGGTGGTTCTGGGTGTGGGTGTGGGTGTGGGTGGTTGGGTGGGTGTGGGTGTGTGGGTGGGTGTGGGTGTGTGGGTGGGTGGTTGTGGGTGTGGGTGGTTGGGTGGTTGTGGGTGTGGGTGGTTGAGTGGGTGTGGGGGTGTGGGTGGTTGGGTGGTTGTGGGTGTGGGTGGTTGAGTGGGTGTGGGGGTGTGGGTGGGTGGTTGGGTGGGTGGGTGGGTGTGGGTGGTTGGGTGGTTGTGGGTGTGGGTGGTTGGGTGGTTGTGGGTGTGGGTGGTTGAGTGGGTGTGGGGGTGTGTGTGTGTGGTCAGCTTCCAGTTCCAGATCAGAGGGGCTTCGATGTCTTCAGATATCCTATTGATTAATTGGCAGATTGATAGATAGATTGATTGCAACATCAAAGTGTTATCAAAGTGAAGTATTTTCATGTTATTAGACACATTTTTTAGGTGTCATCACACATTTCTCTCCTGTTCCAGATCACAGACGGGCATAACGTGGTCTATGTCATCACACATTTCTCTCCTGTTCCAGATCACAGACGGGCATAACGTGGTCTACCGGACGTTCAGAGTCTCCATCACAGACGTTGACAATAAGAAGCCTGTTCTGACCATTCACAGGTTACTATCTATCTATCTATCTATCTATCTATCTATCTATCTATCTATCTATCTATCTATCTATCTATCTATCTATCTATCTATCTATCTATCTATCTATCTATCTATCTATCTATCTATCTATCTATCTATCTATCTATCTATCTATCTATCTATCTATCTATCTATCTATCTATCTATCTATCTATCTATCTATCTATCTATCTATCTATCTATCTATCTATCTATCTATCTATCCCTCCCCTCCCTCCCTCCCTCCCTCCCTCCCTCCCTCCCTCCCTCCCTCCCTCCCTCCCTCCCTCCCTCCCTCCCCTCCCTCCCTCCCTCCCTCCCTCCCTCCCTCCCTCCCTCCCTCCCTCCCTCCCTCCCTCCCTCCCCTCCCCTCCCTCCCTCCCTCCCTCCCTCCCTCCCTCCATCCATCCATCCATCTCTCCATCCATGTATTATTATCATTATTGTAGGTTGGTCCTGGTAGCAGGTGAGACCAAGCTGGTCACACCGTTTGAGCTGAGTGTAAAGGACAGAGACACTCCAGACGGTCAGTTAATCTTCACCGTCACCCAACAACCTCTCCACGGCCGTCTGCTCTACAACGGGACCCGCGTTGCCACGACGTTCACCAAGCTGGATCTGATTGAGAACCTCATCTGTTACAAACACCACGGAATGTCAAACACCCGACATGACAGTTTCCTGTTTACCGTGACCGATGGAGCGCACACCGGGTTCTACGTCTACCCAGAGACCGGTCACGTTACGGTTCAACCGCAGAAACTGGAGATACAAGTTAACGTGGTCGACCGGACAGGACCGCGGGTCGTAGTGAACAAGCCTGTTTCGACCCTGAAGGTTCTCCATACAGGTAAATGCTCAACTCTTATCATATTGTGTTATGATTGGTAAATTCCTGGAAATTTACACCAAAATTCCCAGTTTTCCACAAATCCCAGTTGAAAGATTCCATGAACCAGGATGAAAAAAACCAGTAAAGTGATCTACATTTTGCAACCCTATCTTGGATAAGTAGCTTTTTTAAATGTTCTTTCTCTTACTAAGTGGCCGTATGTGTTACTAGACTACACCCTATCTATACAGGACAGCTTGTACCCTATCTATACAGGACAGCTTGTACCCTATCTATACAGGACAGCTTGTACCCTATCTATACAGGACAGCTTGTACCCTATCTATACAGGACAGCTTGTACCCTATCTATACAGGACAGCTTGTACCCTATCTATACAGGACAGCTTGTACCCTATCTATACAGGACAGCTTGTACCCTATCTATACAGGACAGCTTGTACCCTATCTATACAGGACAGCTTGTAACCTATCTATACAGGACAGCTTGTACCCTATCTATACAGGACAGCGTGTACCCTATCTATACAGGACAGCTTGTACCCTATCTATACAGGACAGCTTGTACCCTATCTATACAGGACAGCATGTGTTACTAGACTACACCCTATCTATACAGGACAGCTTGTACCCTATCTATACAGGACAGCTTGTACCCTATCTATACAGGACAGCAAGTGTTACTAGACTACACCCTATCTATACAGGACAGCTTGTACCCTATCTATACAGGACAGCTTGTACCCTATCTATACAGGACAGCGTGTACCCTATCTATACAGGACAGCTTGTACCCTATCTATACAGGACAGCGTGTACCCTATCTATACAGGACAGCTTGTACCCTATCTATACAGGACAGCTTGTACCCTATCTATACAGGACAGCGTGTACCCTATCTATACAGGACAGCTTGTACCCTATCTATACAGGACAGCGTGTACCCTATCTATACAGGACAGCTTGTACCCTATCTATACAGGACAGCTTGTACCCTATCTATACAGGACAGCTTGTACCCTATCTATACAGGACAGCTTGTACCCTATCTATACAGGACAGCTTGTACCCTATCTATACAGGACAGCTTGTACCCTATCTATACAGGACAGCTTGTACCCTATCTATACAGGACAGCTTGTACCCTATCTATACAGGACAGCTTGTACCCTATCTATACAGGACAGCTTGTACCCTATCTATACAGGACAGCTTGTACCCTATCTATACAGGACAGCTTGTACCCTATCTATACAGGACAGCTTGTACCCTATCTATACAGGACAGCTTGTGCCCTATCTATACAGGACAGCTTGTACCCTATCTATACAGGACAGCTTGTACCCTATCTATACAGGACAGCTTGTACCCTATCTATACAGGACAGCTTGTACCCTATCTATACAGGACAGCTTGTACCATATCTATACAGGACAGCTTGTACCCTATCTATACAGGACAGCGTGTACCCTATCTATACAGGACAGCTTGTACACTATCTATACAGGGCAGCATGTGTTACTAGACTACACCCTATCTATACAGGACAGCTTGTACCCTATCTATACAGGACAGCGTGTGCCCTATCTATACAGGACAGCTTGTACCCTATCTATACAGGACAGCTTGTGCCCTATCTATACAGGACAGCTTGTACCCTATCTATACAGGACAGCTTGTGCCCTATCTATACAGGACAGCTGCTTGTACCCTATCTATACAGGACAGCTTGTACCCTATCTATACAGGACAGATTGTACCCTATCTATACAGGACAGCTTGTACCCTATCTATACAGGACAGCTTGTGCCCTATCTATACAGGACAGCTTGTACCCTATCTATACAGGACAGCTTGTGCCCTATCTATACAGGACAGCTTGTACCCTATCTATACAGGACAGCTTGTGCCCTATCTATACAGGACAGCTTGTGTTACTATACTACACCCTATCTATACAGGGCAGCATGTGTTACTAGACTACACCCTATCTATACAGGACAGCTTGTGCCCTATCTATACAGGACAGCTTGTACCCTATCTATACAGGACAGCTTGTGCCCTATCTATACAGGACAGCTTGTACCCTATCTATACAGAACAGCTTGTACCCTATCTATACAGGACAGCATGTGTTACTAGACTACACCCTATCTGTACAGGACAGCTTGTACCCTATCTATACAGGACAGCTTGTACCCTATCTATACAGGACAGCTTGTACCCTATCTATACAGGACAGTTGGGGCTGCTGTTCACCAGTAAGGTCCTGAGGGTGGTGAACCAAGAGGACCGGAGGGGCCAGGGGACCAAGGAGCGAGGCCAGCCCAGGCATGACATCACGTTCTGGGTGTCAGAGGCACCGCGCTGGGGGGTCATCGTCAACACAGCTCTGGGGAACGGCAGTGTCAGCTCCTTCACTCAGGGTAGGACCAGGACGACTGGACTGGGAGATTTTTATATCTGACTCATGTATTTCTTATTCTCCATGATCAACATTTTCCGTGGCGAACTGCACTGGTCTGTAGTAATATTTTGGGAGATTAAGTTATGATGGACTCAAAACTGGGGGGGAAGGTGGGAAGGTGGGAAAAATGTCAGATGATATTCAGACCTCACTTTGTCTCTGTCAGATGATATCGACCAGAGAAGGATCTGTTATATTCTTCCTGCTGGAGTCAAATCTACCAGTGATGTGTTCTACTTCACTGTCCAATACAATGGTAAGGCCTGCCTCTCTCTCTCTCTCTCTCTCTCTCTCTCTCTCTCTCTCTCTCTCTCTCTCTCTCTCTCTCTCTCTCTCTCTCTCTCTCTCTCTCTCTCTCTCTCTCTCTCTCTCTCAATTCAATTCAATTCAATTCAATTCAATTCAAGGGGCTTTATTGGCATGGGAAACATGTGTTAACATTGGTTAAAGTACACAAGGGAAAATAAATAAACATAAATATGGGTTGTATTTACAATGGTGTTTGTTATTCACTGGTTGCCCTTTTCTTGTGGCAACAGGTCACACATCTTACTGCTGTGATGTCACACTGTGGTATTTCACCCAGTAGATATGGGAGTTTATCAAAATTGGGTTTGTTTTCTAATTCTTTGTGGATCTGTGTAATCTGAGGGAAATATGTGTCTCTAATATGGTCATAGGTTTGGCAGGAGGTTAGGAAGTGCAGCTCAGTTTCCATCTCATTTTGTGGGCAGTGAGCACATAGCCTGTCTTCTCTTGAGAGCAAGTTCTGCCTACGGCGGCCTTTCTCAATAGCAAGGCTATGTTCACTGAGTCTGTACATAGTCAAAGCTTTCCTTAAGTTTGGGTCAGTCACAGTGGTCATTCTGCCACTGTGTACTCTCTGTTTAGGGCCAAATAGCATTCTAGTTTGCTCTGTGTTTTTGTTAATTCTTTCCAAGTAATTATCTTTTTGTTTTCTCATGATTTGATTGGGTCTAATTGTGTTGCTGTCCTGGGGCTCTGTGGGATCTGTTTGTGTTTGTGAACAGAGCCCCAGGACCAGCTTGTTTGGGGGACTCTTCTGCAGGTTCATCTCTCTGTAGGTGATGGCTTTGTTATGGAAGGTTTGGGAATAATCGCTTACTTTTAGGTGGTTATAGAATTTAACGGCTCTTTTCTGGATTTTGATAATTTCTGGGTATCGGCCTAATTCTGCTCTGCATGCATTATTTGGTGTTTGTCCCATTTAGTGAATTCTTGGTTGGTGAGCGGACCCCAGACCTCACAACCATAAAGGGCAATGGGCTCTATGACTGATTCAAGTATTTTTAGCCAGATCCAAATTGGTATGTTGAATTTTTTGTTCCTTTTGATGGCATAGAATGCCCTTCTTGCCTTGTCTCTCAGATCGTTCACAGCTTTGTGGAAGTTACCTGTGGCGCTGATGTTTTTGCCAAGGTATGTATAGTTTTCTGTGTGCTCTAGGGCAACAGTGTCTAGATGGAATTTGTATTTGTGGTCCTGGCAACTGGACCTTTTTTGGAACACCATTATTTTTGTCTTGCTGAGATCCACTGTTAGGGTCCAGGTCTGACAGAATCTGTGCATAAAATCTAGGTGCTGCTGTAGACCCTCCTTGGTTGGGGACAGAGGCACCAGATCATCAACAAACAGTAGACATTTTGACTTCAGATTCTAGTAGGGTGAGGCCGGGTGCTGTAGACGTTTCTAGTGCCTACGCCAATTCGTTGATATATATGTTGAAGAGGGTGGGGCTTAAGCTGCATCCCTGTCTCACCCCACTGCTCTTTTGAAAGAATTGTGTGTTTTTGGCAATTTTAACCGCACACTTGCTGTTTGTGTACGTGGGTTTTATAATGTTGTATGTTTTTCCCTCAACACCACTTTCCATCAATTTGTATAGCAGATCCTCATGCCACATTGAGTCAAAAAAAAAAATTTTAATCAACAAAGCATGAGAAAACTTTGCCTTTGTTTTGGTTTGTTTGCCAATTAAGGTGTGCAGGGTGAATACGTGGTCTGTCATACGGTCATTAGGGTGTGCAGGGTGAATACGTGGTCTGTCATACGGTCATTAGGGTGTGCAGGGTGAATACGTGGTCTGTCATACGGTCATTAGGGTGTGCAGGGTGAATACGTGGTCTGTCATACGGTCATTAGGGTGTGCAGGGTGAATACGTGGTCTGTCATACGGTAATTTGGTAAAAAGCCAATTTGACATTTGCTCAGGACATTGTTTTCACTGAGGAAATTTACAAGTCTGCTGTTAATGATAATGCAGTGGATTTTCCCAAGGTTGCTGTTGACGCATATCCCACGGTAGTTATCGGGGTCAAATTTGTCTCCACTTTTGTGGATTGGGGTGATCAGTCCTTGGTTCCAAATATTAGGGAAGATGCCAGTTTTGAGGATGATGTTAAAGGGTTTAAGCCATTTGGAATTTGTAATCTGTATATTTTATCATTTCATTGAGTATACTGTCAACGCCACAGGCCTTTCTGGGTTGGAGGGTTTGTATGTTGTCCTGTAGTTCATTCAATGTAAATGGAGAATCCAGTGGGTTCTGGTAGTCTTTAATAGTTGATTCTATTAGTGGTTTTTGTTCTTGTTTGTTGCCCAAAATGACACCAGTTTGTAAAGAATGTACCTCATTGAGAAGAGCAAACAACCAATCAACTCTTTGTTTATTTACCATCTATTTAGACAGCTGTTGGGACTCTGGTGTTGATCTGAACTTCTCAGCAGTCTCATGCTTTGGGACATGCTTTGGGACTGCTTAGTCAGACAGAGAGAGAGAGAGAGAAGACAGAGATACGTTTGACCTTTATTTAACTAGGCAAGTCAGTAGACTGAAACAACGGCCATTTTGGTTCTAATGCATGGTGTACTCTACTATTATCAAAGATGTTTTTTAATTAACCCAAGATAGACCACAGCCTTTAGTTTCCAATAGGAGAAAATGAATCATAGTGGGCAGAACAAGCAAGGAGGTGGGCAGAGCCAAGCACAAGCTAGCAAGATCTTATTGGCACATTCTAGCGTGTACACTACATGACATGACTCCAGCTATTCCCACTCCCTCCAGCTATTCCCACTCCCTCCAGCTATTCCCACTCCCTCCAGCTATTCCCACTCCCTCCAGCTATTCCCACTCCCTCCAGCTATTCCCACTCCCTCCAGCTCTTCCCACTGCCGGCCACTGGGCTTCCTCTCATCACATCACAACATGGCTCCTTGTTCTATCTGTGCTATTATGCTCCATTTGCCAGGAGGAAACCGTGTGACCCAGCAGCCATTCCGGGTGCAGTGGGCCTGGGTTTCCATGGAGACACGGCTCTACACGGTGCAGGAGAGCTCCCAGTTTCTAGAGGTCACTCTGATGAGGAGGGGCCATCTGGGGGAGACGTCTTTCGTCAGTGAGTAGCAGCAAACACACAACCACCACACAACGTTGTAGTAGCAGAACCCCAGCAAACACACAAATACCACACAACGTTGTAGTAGCAGAACCCCAGCAAACACACAACCACCACACAACGTTGTAGTAGCAGAACCCCAGCAAACCATGCTGTGTTGTCATGTTGTGTTTCTACTATGTTGTGTTGCTACCATGTTGTTTTGTCATGTTGTGTTGCTACCATGTGTTGGTACCATGTTGTGTTGCTACCATGTTGTGTTGTTGTCATGTTGTGTTGCTACCATGTTGTGTTGTTGTCATGTTGTGTTGCTACCATGTTGTGTTGTTGTCATGTTGTGTTGCTACCATGTTGTGTAGTTGTCATGTTGTGTTGCTACCATGTTGTGTTGTTGTCATGTTGTGTTGTTGTCATGTTGTGTTGCTACCATGTTGTGTTGTTGTCATGTTGTGTTGTTGACATGTTGTGTTGCTACCATGTTGTGTTGTTGTCATGTTGTGTTGCTACCATGTTGTGTTGTTGTCATGTTGTGTTGCTACCATGTTGTGTTGTCATGTTGTGTTGCTACCATGTTGTGTTGTTGTCATGTTGTGTTGCTACCATGTTGTGTTGTTGTCATGTTGTGTTGCTACCATGCTGTGTTGCTGCCATGTTGTGTTGTCATGTTGTGTTGTTGTCATGTTGTGTTGCTACCATGTTGTGTTGTTGTCATGTTGTGTTGCTACCATGTTGTGTTGTTGTCATGTTGTGTTGCTACCATGTTGTGTTGTTGTCATGTTGTGTTGCTACCATGCTGTTTTGCTGCCATGTTGTGTTGTCATGTTGTGTTGCTACCATGTTGTGTTGCTACCATGTTGTGTTGTTGTCATGTTGTGTTGCTACCATGCTGTGTTGTTGTCATGTTGTGTTGCTACCATGTGTGTTGTTGTCATGTTGTGTTGCTACCATGTTGTGTTGTTGTCATGTTGTGTTGCTGCCATGCTGTGTTGTCATGTTGTGATGCTACCATGTGTGTTGTTGTCATGTTGTGTTGCTACCATGCTGTGTTGTCATGTTGTGTTGCCACCATGTTGTGTTGTCATGTTGTGTTGCTACCATGTTGTGTTGTTGTCATGTTGTGTTGCTGCCATGCTGTGTTGTCATGTTGTGTTGCTGCCATGCTGTGTTGTCATGTTGTGTTGCTAACATGCTGTGTTGTCATGTGGTGTTGCTACCATGCTGTGTTGTCATGTTGTGTTGCTACCATGCTGTGTTGTTGTCTAAGGTCTCTCTTCATGTTGTGTTGTTATGTGTTGCTACCATGCTGTGTTGTTGTCTTAGGTCTCTCTTCATGTTGTGTTGTTATGTGTTGCTACCATGCTGTGTTGTTGTCTTAGGTCTCTCTTCATGTTGTGTTGTTATGTGTTGCTACCATGCTGTGTTGTTGTCTAAGGTCTCTTCATGTTGTGTTGTTATGTGTTGCTACCATGCTGTGTTGTTGTCTTAGGTCTCTCTTCATGTTGTGTTGTTATGTGTTGCTACCATGCTGTGTTGTTGTCTTAGGTCTCTCTTCATGTTGTGTTGTTATGTGTTGCTACCATGCTGTGTTGTTGTCTTAGGTCTCTCTTCATGTTGTGTTGTTATGTGTTGCTACCATGCTGTGTTGTTGTCTAAGGTCTCTCTTCATGTTGTGTTGTTATGTGTTGCTACCATGCTGTGTTGTTGTCTTAGGTCTCTCTTCATGTTGTGTTGTTATGTGTTGCTACCATGCTGTGTTGTTGTCTTAGGTCTCTCTTCATGTTGTGTTGTTATGTGTTGCTACCATGCTGTGTTGTTGTCTTAGGTCTCTCTTCATGTTGTATTGTTATGTGTTGCTACCATGCTGTGTTGTTGTCTTAGGTCTCTCTTCATGTTGTGTTGTTATGTGTTGCTACCATGCTGTGTTGTTGTCTTAGGTCTCTCTTCATGTTGTGTTGTTATGTGTTGCTACCATGCTGTGTTGTTGTCTTAGGTCTCTCTTCATGTTGTGTTGTTATGTGTTGCTACCATGCTGTGTTGTTGTCTTAGGTCTCTCTTCATGTTGTGTTGTTATGTGTTGCTACCATGCTGTGTTGTTGTCTAAGGTCTCTCTTCATGTTGTGTTGTTATGTGTTGCTACCATGCTGTGTTGTTGTCTTAGGTCTCTCTTTATGTTGTGTTGCTACCATGCTGTGTTGTTGTCTAAGGTCTCTCTTCATGTTGTGTTGCTACCATGCTGTGTTGTTGTCTTAGGTCTCTCTTTATGTTGTGTTGCTACCATGCTGTGTTGTTGTCTAAGGTCTCTCTTCATGTTGTGTTGTTATGTGTTGCTACCATGCTGTGTTGTTGTCTTAGGTCTCTCTTCATGTTGTGTTGTTATGTGTTGCTACCATGCTGTGTTGTTGTCTTAGGTCTCTCTTCATGTTGTGTTGTTATGTGTTGCTACCATGCTGTGTTGTTGTCATGTTGTGTTGCTACCATGCTGTGTTGTTGTCTTAGGTCTCTCTTCATGTTGTGTTGTTATGTGTTGCTACCATGCTGTGTTGTTATGTGTTGCTACCATGCTGTGTTGTTGTCTTAGGTCTCTCTTCATGTTGTGTTGTTATGTGTTGCTACCATGCTGTGTTGTTGTCTTAGGTCTCTCTTCATGTTGTGTTGTTATGTGTTGCTACCATGCTGTGTTGTTGTCTAAGGTCTCTCTTCATGTTGTGTTGTTATGTGTTGCTACCATGCTGTGTTGTTGTCTTAGGTCTCTCTTCATGTTGTGTTGTTATGTGTTGCTACCATGCTGTGTTGTTGTCTTAGGTCTCTCTTCATGTTGTGTTGTTATGTGTTGCTACCATGCTGTGTTGTTGTCTTAGGTCTCTCTTCATGTTGTGTTGTTATGTGTTGCTACCATGCTGTGTTGTTGTCTAAGGTCTCTCTTCATGTTGTGTTGTTATGTGTTGCTACCATGCTGTGTTGTTGTCTTAGGTCTCTCTTCATGTTGTGTTGTTATGTGTTGCTACCATGCTGTGTTGTTGTCTTAGGTCTCTCTTCATGTTGTGTTGTTATGTGTTGCTACCATGCTGTGTTGTTGTCTTAGGTCTCTCTTCATGTTGTGTTGTTATGTGTTGCTACCATGCTGTGTTGTTGTCTTAGGTCTCTCTTCATGTTGTGTTGTTATGTGTTGCTACCATGCTGTGTTGTTGTCTTAGGTCTCTCTTCATGTTGTGTTGTTATGTGTTGCTACCATGCTGTGTTGTTGTCTTAGGTCTCTCTTCATGTTGTGTTGTTATGTGTTGCTACCATGCTGTGTTGTTGTCTTAGGTCTCTCTTCATGTTGTGTTGTTATGTGTTGCTACCATGCTGTGTTGTTGTCTAAGGTCTCTCTTCATGTTGTGTTGTTATGTGTTGCTACCATGCTGTGTTGTTGTCTTAGGTCTCTCTTTATGTTGTGTTGCTACCATGCTGTGTTGTTGTCTAAGGTCTCTCTTCATGTTGTGTTGCTACCATGCTGTGTTGTTGTCTTAGGTCTCTCTTTATGTTGTGTTGCTACCATGCTGTGTTGTTGTCTAAGGTCTCTCTTCATGTTGTGTTGCTACCATGCTGTGTTGTTGTCTTAGGTCTCTCTTCATGTTGTGTTGCTACCATGCTGTGTTGTTGTCTTAGGTCTCTCTTCATGTTGTGTTGCTACCATGCTGTGTTGTTGTCTTAGGGTCTCTCTTCATGTTGTGTTGTTATGTGTTGCTACCATGCTGTGTTGTTGTCTTAGGTCTCTCTTCATGTTGTGTTGCTACCATGCTGTGTTGTTGTCTTAGGTCTCTCTTCATGTTGTGTTGTTATGTGTTGCTACCATGCTGTGTTGTTGTCTTAGGTCTCTCTTCATGTTGTGTTGTTATGTGTTGCTACCATGCTGTGTTGTTGTCTTAGGTCTCTCTTCATGTTGTGTTGTTATGTGTTGCTACCATGCTGTGTTGTTGTCTTAGGTCTCTCTTCATGTTGTGTTGTTATGTGTTGCTACCATGCTGTGTTGTTGTCTTAGGTCTCTCTTCATGTTGTGTTGTTATGTGTTGCTACCATGCTGTGTTGTTGTCTTAGGTCTCTCTTCATGTTGTGTTGTTATGTGTTGCTACCATGCTGTGTTGTTGTCCTAGGTCTCTCTTCATGTTGTGTTGTTATGTGTTGCTACCATGCTGTGTTGTTGTCTTAGGTCTCTCTTTATGTTGTGTTGTTATGTGTTGCTACCATGCTGTGTTGTTGTCTAAGGTCTCTCTTCATGTTGTGTTGTTATGTGTTGCTACCATGCTGTGTTGTTGTCTTAGGTCTCTCTTCATGTTGTGTTGTTATGTGTTGCTACCATGCTGTGTTGTTGTCTTAGGTCTCTCTTCATGTTGTGTTGTTGTCATGTTGTGTTGCTACCATGCTGTGTTGTTGTCTTAGGTCTCTCTTCATGTTGTGTTGCTACCATGCTGTGTTGTTGTCTTAGGTCTCTCTTCATGTTGTGTTGCTACCATGCTGTGTTGTTGTCTTAGGTCTCTCTTCATGTTGTGTTGCTACCATGCTGTGTTGTTGTCTTAGGTCTCTCTTCATGTTGTGTTGCTACCATGCTGTGTTGTTGTCTTAGGTCTCTCTTCATGTTGCTACCATGCTGTGTTGTTGTCTTAGGTCTCTCTTCATGTTGCTACCATGCTGTGTTGTTGTCTTAGGTCTCTCTTCATGTTGTGTTGTTATGTGTTGCTACCATGCTGTGTTGTTGTCTAAGGTCTCTCTTCATGTTGTGTTGTTATGTGTTGCTACCATGCTGTGTTGTTGTCTTAGGTCTCTCTTCATGTTGTGTTGTTATGTGTTGCTACCATGCTGTGTTGTTGTCTTAGGTCTCTCTTCATGTTGCTACCATGCTGTGTTGTTGTCTTAGGTCTCTCTTCATGTTGCTACCATGCTGTGTTGTTGTCTTAGGTCTCTCTTCATGTTGCTACCATGCTGTGTTGTTGTCTTAGGTCTCTCTTCATGTTGCTACCATGCTGTGTTGTTGTCTTAGGTCTCTCTTCATGTTGCTACCATGCTGTGTTGTTGTCTTAGGTCTCTCTTCATGTTGCTACCATGCTGTGTTGTTGTCTTAGGTCTCTCTTCATGTTGCTACCATGCTGTGTTGTTGTCTTAGGTCTCTCTTCATGTTGCTACCATGCTGTGTTGTTGTCTTAGGTCTCTCTTCATGTTGCTACCATGCTGTGTTGTTGTCTTAGGTCTCTCTTCATGTTGTGTTGCTACCATGCTGTGTTGTTGTCTTAGGTCTCTCTTCATGTTGCTACCATGCTGTGTTGTTGTCTTAGGTCCTCTTCATGTTGCTACCATGCTGTGTTGTTGTCTTAGGTCTCTCTTCATGTTGCTACCATGCTGTGTTGTTGTCTTAGGTCTCTCTTCATGTTGCTACCATGCTGTGTTGTTGTCTTAGGTCTCTCTTCATGTTGCTACCATGCTGTGTTGTTGTCTTAGGTCTCTCTTCATGTTGCTACCATGCTGTGTTGTTGTCTGACGGTCTCTCTTCATGTTGCTACCATGCTGTGTTGTTGTCTTAGGTCTCTCTTCATGTTGCTACCATGCTGTGTTGTTGTCTTAGGTCTCTCTTCATGTTGTGTTGCTACCATGCTGTGTTGTTGTCTTAGGTCTCTCTTCATGTTGCTACCATGCTGTGTTGTTGTCTGACGGTCTCTCTTCATGTTGCTACCATGCTGTGTTGTTGTCTGACGGTCTCTCTTCATGTTGCTACCATGCTGTGTTGTTGTCTTAGGTCTCTCTTCATGTTGTGTTGTTATGTGTTGCTACCATGCTGTGTTGTTGTCTTAGGTCTCTCTTCATGTTGCTACCATGCTGTGTTGTTGTCTTAGGTCTCTCTTCATGTTGCTACCATGCTGTGTTGTTGTCTTAGGTCTCTCTTCATGTTGCTACCATGCTGTGTTGTACTATATTTGTATTTATTATATAAAGGTTTGTGGCTAACACAAAACAAATGCAATATGTTAACGTTTGTGAACTATTTCCCTTGTTGAATGCACCTCTGATCGATACAAATCCCTTTCAAACCAGCTGTCAGCGTGCATGACATCACAACGGAGAGAGGGCAGGACTACCAGGCCTCGCCCCCGAGACAGGTGCAGTTTAACCCCGGTCAGACCCAGGCCGTCTGGCGGCTGCGTATCCATGATGACCAGGTGTATGAGGGTACCGAAAGCTTCCGATTGGTCCTGTCTGAACCGGTGATGGCGCTGATAGGACAGTCCAGCTCTGTTACCCGTGGAGATACTAGACCCTGAGGATGGTAGGGAAGACGTATTGTTTATCAATACAGTATCGGTTCATCAATGCATAATCAATACATTATTGATCATGATCACATTTGTTATTGACAATGATAGATTGTGATTGTGTCTTAACCTCCATCCTTAACCTTCCAGCTCTACTAGCTGCTAGCGATTTAAATACTGCCTGTGTGTGTGTCTCTCTCTCTCTGTCTCTCTCTCTGTCTCTCTCTCTGTCTCTCTCTCTGTCTCTCTCTCTGTCTCTCCCTCCCTCCTCCCTCCCTCCCTCACTCACTCCCTCCCACCCTCCCTCCCTCCCTCCCTCCCTCCCTCCCTCCCTCCCTCCCTCCCTCCCTCCCTCCTCTCCTCTCCTCTCTGTAGAATCAGTAGTGTTTATCCCACAGGTAGAGTTCAGGGTAGAGGAGGACATTGGAGAGGTTTTGATCCCTGTCAGGAGGACTGGAGATCTCAATAACGAACTCACGGTCCTCTGTTACACACAGGAAGGTAAACAATGATGTCTTCTTCTTCGATATTTGTTTCCTGTCTCTTTCTCCTCAGAGTAAAGCTCTGGTCTCTTTCTCCTCAGAGTAAAGCTCTGGTCTCTTTCTCCTCAGAGTAAAGCTCTGGTCTCTTTCTCCTCAGAGTAAAGCTCTGGTCTCTTTCTCCTCAGAGTAAAGCTCTGGTCTCTTTCTCCTCAGAGTAAAGCTCTGGTCTCTTTCTCCTCAGAGTAAAGCTCTGGTCTCTTTCTCCTCAGAGTAAAGCTCTGGTCTCTTTCTCCTCAGAGTAAAGCTCTGGTCTCTTTCTCCTCAGAGTAAAGCTCTGGTCTCTTTCTCCTCAGAGTAAAGCTCTGGTCTCTTCCTCCTCAGAGTAAAGCTCTGGTCTCTTTCTCCTCAGAGTAAAGCACCAGTCTCTTTCTCCTCAGAGTAAAGCTCTGGTCTCTTTCTCCTCAGAGTAAAGCTCTGGTCTCTTTCTCCTCAGAGTAAAGCTCTGGTCTCTTCCTCCTCAGAGTAAAGCTCTGGTGTCTTTCTCCTCAGAGTAAAGCACCAGTCTCTTTCTCCTCAGAGTAAAGCACCAGTCTCTTTCTCCTCAGAGTAAAGCTGTGGTCTCTTTCTCCTCAGAGTAAAGCTCTGGTCTCTTTCTCCTCAGAGTAAAGCTCTGGTCTCTTTCTCCTCAGAGTAAAGCTCTGGTCTCTTTCTCCTCAGAGTAAAGCTCTGGTCTCTTTCTCCTCAGAGTAAAGCTCCAGTCTCTTTCTCCTCAGAGTAAAGCTCTGGTCTCTTTCTCCTCAGAGTAAAGCACCAGTCTCTTTCTCCTCAGAGTAAAGCTCTGGTCTCTTTCTCCTCAGAGTAAAGCTCTTGTCTCTTTCTCCTCAGAGTAAAGCTCCGGTCTCTTTCTCCTCAGAGTAAAGCTCTGGTCTCTTCTCCTCAGAGTAAAGCACCAGTCTCTTTCTCCTCAGAGTAAAGCTCTGGTCTCTTTCTCCTCAGAGTAAAGCTCTGGTCTCTTTCTCCTCAGAGTAAAGCTCTGGTCTCTTTCTCCTCAGAGTAAAGCTCTGGTCTCTTTCTCCTCAGTGTAAAGCTCTGGTCTCTTTCTCCTCAGAGTAAAGCACCAGTCTCTTTCTCCTCAGAGTAAAGCACCAGTCTCTTTCTCCTCAGAGTAAAGCTGTGGTCTCTTTCTCCTCAGAGTAAAGCTCTGGTTTCTTTCTCCTCAGAGTAAAGCTCTGGTCTCTTTCTCCTCAGAGTAAAGCTCTGGTCTCTTTCTCCTCAGAGTAAAGCACCGGTCTCTTTCTCCTCAGAGTAAAGCTCTGGTCTCTTTCTCCTCAGAGTAAAGCTCTGGTCTCTTTCTCCTCAGAGTAAAGCACTGGTCTCTTTCTCCTCAGAGTAAAGCTCTGGTCTCTTTCTCCTCAGAGTAAAGCACCAGTCTCTTTCTCCTCAGAGTAAAGCTCTGGTCTCTTTCTCCTCAGAGTAAAGCACCGGTCTCTTTCTCCTCAGAGTAAAGCTCTGGTCTCTTTCTCCTCAGAGTAAAGCACCAGTCTCTTTCTCCTCAGAGTAAAGCTCTGGTCTCTTTCTCCTCAGAGTAAAGCTCTGGTCTCTTTCTCCTCAGAGTAAAGCTCTGGTCTCTTTCTCCTCAGAGTAAAGCTCTGGTCTCTTTCTCTCCTCCAAAGGCTCAGCCAGAGGAACTGTTCCCAGCACAGTGTTGTCGTACTCTGACTACATCGCTCGTCCGGAGGACCAGCGCAGCGCTCTGCGTTTTGACCGCGGCGATGCCGAGAGGGCGTGTCGTGTACTCGTCATAGACGACTCGCTATACGAGGGGGCGGAGACCTTCGCCGTAACCCTGGGCGACGCCATGGGGGGGCTGGTGAGGGCGGAGCATAACAGTACACGCGTGGTCATACTGCCTCATACACCCGACGGTGAGTAGGGTGGCGTGCAGAGTGTGTGTGAGAGAGTTATTTTTCTGTTTCAGTACATTTTGTTAGTGTACAGTCTAAAATAGTCTAAAATATTACAGTTTCCCCCCTGTACTGTCATTTACTATCTCTGATGAGGTCTCCCTCTGTCCCAGAGCCTGTGGTGTATCTGGGGAGGTCAGAGTACTCAGTAGATGAGAGTTGTGGTTACCTGGAGGTTTCAGTGTGGAGGTCTGGTACTGACCTGTCCCATAATGCATCAGTCACACTACGCTCCCGATCAACACAGCCGGTCAGCGCTCTGGGTAGGAGGACACACTATTTATCTCTCTTACTCATCTGTCTCTCTCTCCTGCTCTCTCTCTCTCTCCTTCCTTCCCTCTCTCTCTCTCTCTCTCTCTCTCTCTCTCTCTCTCTTTCCCTTCTCTAACTCTCTCTTTCGCTCTCTTTCAATCTTTCACTTTTGCTCTCTCTCTTTCTCTGTCTCTTCAGTCTCTCTTCTCTATTGATCTCTCTTCTATCTCTCTTTCACTCTCCCTTCTCTGTCTCTCTTTCGTCTCTATCAATCTCTCTCTACCTCTTTCTCCTCTCTTTCTCCTCCCCCTCTTTTTCTATCCTTCCCCCTCCTCTCTTTCACCAACCATCTCCTCTCTCTCAATTCAATTCAAGGTGCTTTATTGACATGGGAAACATATGTTAACATTGCCAAAGCAAGTGAGATAGATAATAAACAAAAGTGAAATAACAAATAAAAATGAACAGTAAACATTACACATACAGAAGTTTCAAAAGAATAAAGACATTTCAAATGTCATATTATGTCTCTATACAGTGTTGCAAAGATGTGCAAATAGTTAAAGTACAAAAGGGTTGTATTTACAATGGTGTTTGTTCTTCACTGGTTGACCTTTTCTTGTGGCAACAGGTCACACATCTTGCTGCTGTGATGGCACACTGTGGTATTTCACCCAGTAGTTATGGGAGTTTATCAAAATCTCTTTCTCTCTCCACCCCCCCCCCCCTCTCTCTTTCTCCAAGCGGGGTTGGACTACGTGGGCATTGGCCAGAGTGTTGACTTCCCACCGGGCATCACCGTAGTGACGGTGAAGGTGGCCATCTTGGATGACCTGGGTGGTCCGGTGATGGAGGGGGAGGAGTCTTTCCAGCTGGTTCTGAGCATGCCCAGTAACGCATCACTAGGACGACCTAGCCTGGCTACCATTACTATCAATGACACCATGTCTGACTGTGAGTTCTAGGAGTTAGGAGACACAGTATATATCTTATTGTGAGTTCTAGGAGTTAGGAGACACAGTATATACCTTACTTTTTAGCATTGTCTATACTGTGCTCTTCAGAGTGGCTACATTAGGCTGTATAACGTGTTCATAACATCTCATTGTTCCTCTGTCTCTGCCTCAGTACCCAGGGTGCAGTTCAGGGAAGTGGAGCTGCGGGTGGACGAGGCCGACGGACGGGCGGTTGCCGTGGTAACCCGTGACGGCGACCTAGGCCTCACCTCCGTTGTCAGATGTTACACGCGCCAGGGTTCCGCCCAGGTGATGATGGACTATGAGGAGAGACCAGACACGGATGACTCCGTCGTCACCTTCAGGCCAGGTAAGAGAGACAGTACAAACACATGGACATCAGGACAGATTGGAAGGTGTCCTCATTTTGCTGTTTTTCATCTGATGTCCCCATTTGTCACATAAACGTGTGTGTGTGTTTGTTTGTGTGTGTGGACATGTTTAACTATTCTTGTAGGGACCAGAAGTCCCTACAAGAATAGTAAACTAACAAAAAATTGACCAACTGGGGACATTTTGTTGGTCCCCACAAGGTCAGATGCTACTTCTAAGGGGGTTTAGGGTTAAGGTTAGAATTAGTGTTAGAGTTAGAATTAGGAACTTGGGTTAGGAGCTAGGGTTAGGAGCTAGGGTTAGGAGCTAGTGTTAGTTTTAGGGTTAGGAGCTAGGGTTAGGAACTAGGGTTAGTTTTAGGGTTAGGGTTAGAATAAGGAACTTGGGTTAGGAGCTAGGGTTAGGAGCTAGGGTTAGTTTTAGGGTTAGGAGCTAGGGTTAGGAGCTAGGGTTAGTTTTAGGGTTAGGAACTAGGGTTCGTTTTAGGGTTAGGAGCTAGGCTTAGTTTTAGGGTTAGGAACTAGGGTTAGTTTTACGGTTAGGGTTAGGAGCTAGGGTTAGTTTTAGGGTTAGGAACTAGGGTTAGTTTTAAGGTTAGGAGCTAGAGTTAGTTTTAGGGTTAGTTTTAGGGTTAGTTTTAGGGTTAGGAGCTAGGGTTAGGAGCTGGTTAGTTTTAGGGTTAGGAACTAGGGTTAATTTTAGGGTTAGGAACTAGGTTTAGGAGCTAGGGTTAGTTTTAGGGTTAGGAACTAGGGTTAGTTTTAGGGTTAGGAACTAGGGTTAGTTTTAGGGTTAGGAGCTAGAGTTAGTTTTAGGGTTAGGAGCTAGGGTTAGATTTAGGGTTAAGGTTAGGGTTAGGGTAAGAGTACGGTTTAGGTTTAGGGGTTAGGGAAAATAGGATTTTGAATGGGACTGAATTGTGTGTCCCCACAAGGTTAGCTGTACAAGACTGTTTGTGTTTGTGTGTGTGTGTGTGTGTGTGTGTGTGTGTGTGTGTGTGTGTGTGTGTGTGTGTGTGTGTGTGTGTGTGTGTGTGTGTGTGTGTGTGTGTGTGTGTGTGTGTGTGTGTGTGTGTGTGTGTGTGTGTGTGTGTGTGTAGGTGAGCGTGAGCAGCAATGTATCGTGACTCTGGTTGACGACTTAGAGTTTGAGGAAGAGGAAGAGTTTCGCCTGGTCCTCGGAATCCCCAGAAGCCAATCAGATCTGGGCTTGTTGCTGGGTGAGCAGAAGGAGATAGTCATCAGGATCACTGATAGTAGAGACAGTAAGAAAAATTATTGATTTGATTGATGATTTATTGATTCATTGATTGACTGACTGATTGACTGATTGGCTGATTGATTGACTGACTGGCTGATTTCCTGATTGATTTACTGACTGAATGGCTGATTGATTGACTGACTGGCTGTTTGATTGATTGACTGACTGAATGGCTGATTGATTGACTGACTGACTGACTGTTTGATTGATTGACTGACTGGCTGATTGCCTGATTGATTGCCTGAATGTCTGATTGATTGATTTATGAATTGATTGATTCATTAATTGATGTTTCCAGAGTCTGTGATCAGGTTCTCCGAGCCTCGATACACGGTGAGTGAGCCGGTTGCCCACGGCGAGATAACCGTACTGAGGGTTGCCGTGCGGCGCCATGGCGACGTCTCCAGGGTGTCGGTAGTGCGTGTGCACACTAAAGATGGCTCTGCCCACTCTGGACAAGACTACAACCCTCTGTCACAGGGTGAGGAGGGGCAAGAGAGGGGAGGGGGGGGAGAGAGGGGAGGGGGGGAAGAGAGGGGGGGGGAGAGGGGAGGGGGGGGAGGGGAAGAGAGGGGAGGAGGGGAAGAGAGGGGGGGGAGAGGGGAGGGGGGGGGGGGGGGGGAGAGAGGGGAGGAGGGGAGGAGGGAGAGGGGGAGGGGGGGAAGAGGGGGGGGGGAGAGGGGAGGGGGGGAGGAGGGGAAGAGAGGGGAGGGGGGTAAGAGAGGGGAGGAGGGGAAGAGAGGGGAGGGAGGGGGAGAGAGGGAAGAGAGGGGAGGAGGGGAAGAGAGGGGAGGAGGGGAAGAGAGGGGAGGGAGGGGGAGAGAGGGGAGGGGGGAGAGGGGAGGGGGGGATGGGAAGAGAGGGGAGGAGGGGAAGAGAGGGGAGGGAGGGGGAGAGAGGGGAGGGGGGAGAGGGGAGGGGGGGATGGGAAGAGAGGGGAGGAGGGGAAGAGAGGGGGGGAGGGGAGGGGGGGAGAGGGGAAGAGAGGGGAGGAGGGGAAGAGAGAGGGGGGGAGAGGGGAGGGGGGGAAGAGAGGGGAGGGAGGGGGAGAGAGGGGAGGGGGGGAGGAGGGGAAGAGAGGGGAGGGGGGAGAGAGGGGAGGGGGGGAGAGAGGGGAGGGGGGGAAGAGAGAGGAGGATGGGAAGAGAGGGGAAGGGGAGAGAGGGGAGGGGGGGAGAGAGGGAGGAGAGGGAAGAGAGGGGAGGAGGGGGAGAGAGGGGAGGGGGGGGAGAGAGGGGAGGGGGGGAAGAGAGGGGAGGGGGGGAAGAGAGGGGAGGAGGGGGAAGAGAGGGGAGGAGGGGGAAGAGAGGGGAGGAGGGGGAGAGATAATCGAGAGAAAGAGAGTGAAAGAGTGGTACACAATACAGAGAGAGTATCGATTTCCGAAATATGAAAAAAAATCGACAACTATAAAAACAAACAACTATAACTTGCTGTTTGCCCGTTTCCCCAGAGCTGGTGTTTTCTGAGGGCCAGACAGAGCATCTGGTAGAGGTAGAGGTTCTGTATGACGAGGAGGGAGAGATGAGAGAGACCTTCACCCTACAGCTCACACCTGACCAACATATGGTGGCTGACACACAGGTGAGAGACATGAGACAGGTGAGACACCAAACCAAATCCAAAATCACTCCAATTTAGTTGAACATCTAACTCTGTGATTAAGCTGATGAAAGTAAATTGTTGAGTAGAGATCAGAAGAGTCCAGTAGAGACCAGTAGAATCTAATAGAGTCCAGTAGAATCTAGTACAGACCAGTAGAATCTAGTAGAGACCCATAGAATCTAGTAGAGACCAGTATCATCTAGTAGAGACCAGTAGAATCTAGTAGAGACCAGTAAAATCTAGTAGAGACCAGTAGAGACCAGTAGAATCTAGTAGAGACCAGTAGAATCTAGTAGAGTCCAGTAGAGACCAGTATAATCTAGTAGACACCAGTAGAATCTAGTAGAGTCCATTACAACCAGTACATACTAGTAGAGACTAGTAGAGACCAGTAGAGACCAGTAGAGTCTAGTAGAGACCTGTAGAGAACAGTAGATACCAGTAGAGACCTGTAGAGACCAGTAGAGTCATGTCGAGTCCCGTAGAGTCCCATAGAGACCAGTAAAGACTAGTAGAGACCAGTAGAGTCTAGTAGAGAACAGTAGAGAACAGTAGAGACTAGTAGAGACCAATATAATCTAGTAGAGACCAGTAGAGACCAGTAGAGACTAGCAGAGACCAGTAAAGACCTGTAGAGATTAGTAGAGACCAATAGAGACCTGTAAAGACCAGTAGAGACTAGTAGAGACTAGTAGAGACTAGTAGAGACTAGTAGAGACCAGTAGAGACTAGCAGAGACCAGTAAAGACCTGTAGAGACTAGTAAAGACCATTAGAGACCAGCAGAGACCAGCAGAGACCAGCAGAGACCAGTAGAGACCAGTAGAGACTAGCAGAGACCAGTAAAGACCAGTAGAGACTAGTAGAGACCAATATAATCTAGTAGAGTCTAGTAGAGACCAATATAATCTAGTAGAGACCAGTGGAGACCAGTGGAGACTAGTAGAGACCAATATAATCTAGTAGAGACCAGTGGAGACCAGTAGAGACCAGTAGAGACCAGTAGAGAATAGTAGAGACCAGTAGAGACCAGTAGAGACTAGTAGAGACCAATATAATCTAGTAGAGACCAGTAGAGACTAGTAGAGACCAGTAGAGACCAGCAGAGACCTGCAGAGACCAGTATAGACTAGTAGAGAACAGTAGAGACCAGTAAAGACTAGTAGAGACCAGTAGACACCAGTAGAGATTAGTAGAGACCAGTAGAGAATAGTAGAGACCAGTAGAGATTAGTAGAGACCAGTAGAGACCAGTATAGACTAGTGGAGACCAGTAGAGACCAGCAGAGACCGGTAGAGACTAGTAGAGACCAGTAGAGACCAGTAGAGACCAGTAGAGATTAGTAGAGACCAGTAGAGACCAGTAGAGACCAGCAGAGACCAGTGGAGACCAGTAGAGACTAGTAGAGACTAGTAGAGACCAGTAGAGACCAGAAGAGACCTGTAGAGACCAGTAGAAACTAGTAGAGACATGTAGAGACCAGTAGAGACCAGCAGAGACCTGTAGAGACCAGTAGAGATCATCAGAGACCAGTAGAGACCAGTAGAGACCAGTAGAGACTAGTGGAGACTAGTAGAGACCAGCAGAGACCAGTAGAGACCAGTAGAGACCACAGGATGGATAAAAGACTTTGCATCTGTTTTTTGCCTCCCTCCTCCAGGTGACCAAGGCGACAGTGTTCATTGAGGAGAAGGAGGGGGGTGATGTGGGGGGCATCACGTTCCCTGCTGTACCCCTCGTGGTGTCCTTACTGGTCTATGATGACCCAACTCTCGCCTCAACCCCAACCAGCCCCCACCCCCCCACCGGGTACCCCCTTGTGTGTGTGACGGTGAGTTCCTGAATACAGCGCATTCAGAAAGTATTCAGACCCCTTGACCTTTTCTACATTCAGTTACGTTACAGCCTTATTCTAAAATTGATAAAATTGTTTTATTTTCTCAACAATCTACACACAATATCCAAATCCACATTTTTTTATCTCTCTGTACGTTCCTCTGTTCATCTTTCCGTCGATCCTGACTAGTCTCCCAGTCCCTGTCGCTGAAATACATCCCCACAGCATGATGCTGCCACCACCATGCTTCACCGAAGGGATGGTGCCAGGTTTCCTCCAGACGTGACGCTTGGCATTCTGGCCAAAGAGTTCAATCTTGGTTTCATCAGATCAGAGAATCTTGTTTCTCATGGTCTTCGAGTCCTCTAGATGCCTTTTGGCAAACTCCAAGCGGTCTGTCATGTGCCTTTTACTGAGGAGTGGCTTCCGTCTGGCCACTCTACCATAAAGGCCTGATTGGTGGAGTGCTGCAGAGATGGTTCTCCTTCAGGAAGGTTCTCCCATCTCCACAGAGAAACTCTGGAGCTCTGTTAGAGTGACCATCGTGTTCTTGGTCACCTACCTGACCAAGGACCTTCTCCCCTGATTGCTCAGTTTGGCCAGGAGGCCAGCTCTAGGAAGAGTCTTGGTGGTTCCAAACTTCTTCCATTTAAGAATGATGGAGCTCGGTCTCCCGAGTGGTGCAGCAGTCTAAGGCACTGAATCGCAGTGCTAGAGGCGTCACTACAGACCTGGGTTCGATCCCAGGCTGTATCACAAGCGGCCGTGATCAGGAGTCCCATAGGGTGGCAGACAATTGGCCCAGCGTCTTCCGGGTTAGGGGAGGTTTTGGCCCAGCGTCTTCCGGGTTAGGGGAGGGTTTGGCCCAGCGTCGTCCGGGTTAGGGGAGGGTTTGGCCCAGCGTCGTCCGGGTTAGGGGAGGGTTTGGGCCCAGCGCTGTCCGGGTTAGGGAGGGTTTGGCCCAGCGTCGCCCGGGTTAGGGGAGGGTTTGGCCCAGCGCCGTCCGGGTTAGGGAAAGGTTTTGCTGGGGGTGATTTACTTGGCCCATTGCGCTTGTGGGCCCAGCGTTGTCCGGGTTAGGGAGGGTTTGGCCCAGCGTCGCCCGGGTTAGGGGAGGGTTTGGCCAGCGCCGTCCGGGTTAGGGGAGTTTTGCTGGGGGGGATTTACTTGGCTCATTGCGCTTGTAGCGCCTCCTTGTGGCGGGCAGGGCGCCTGCAGGCTGACGCCGGTTGTCAGTTGAACGGTGTTTCCTCAAAACACACTGGCGCAGGTGTCTTCCAGATTAAGAGCGCGGGGTTTTAAGAAGCGCGGTTTGGTCATGTTACAGAGGACGCATGACACGACCTTCGCCTCCCCGGCCCTTTGGGGAGAAAAAGGTTACAGAGGACGCATGACATGACCTTCGCCTCCCTGGCCCTTTGGGGAGAAAAAGGGGGTATAAAAAATGGAGGCCACTTTGTTCTTGGGGACCTTCAATGCTGCAGACATTATTGGTACCCTTCCCCAGATCTGTGCCTCGACACAATCCTGTCTCAAGAGCTCTATGGACAACTCCTTCCACCTCATGTCTTGGTTTTTGCTCTGACATAGACTCTCAACTGTGGGACCTTATATAGACAGGTTGTGTGCCTTTCCAAATTATGTCCAATCAATTGAATTTACCACAGGTGGACTCCAATCTCAAGGATGATCAATGGAAACAGGATGCACCTGAGCTCAATTTCGAGTCTCATAGCAAAAGGTCTGAATACTTATGTAAATAAATAAGGTATTTTTTTAATACATTTGCAAACAGTTCTAAACACCTGTTTTGGCTTTGTAATTATTGGCTATTGTGTGTAGATTGATGGGACATGTTTTATTGAATCCATGTTAGAATAAGGCTGTAAGGTAACAAAATGTGGAGAAAGTGAAGGGGGTCTGAATACTTTCTGAATGCACCTTAGGACCATATATGGTTGGGAAACCCCCAAATATCTCCATGGTAACTGTGTTTTGTACCCCTCCCCCACCCGCCTTTCAGGCCTGTGACCCCCGCTACCCAGACTATAGTCGTACCTTGTCTCTCTGCGTCTCCGAGGGTATCAACAACACCCTGACAGAGTACCGCTGGCTCCTGGGGTCCCCAGGGACTCCTGATGGTGTAGCTAGCCCACCGAGGGAGCTCGACGCTGGGACATTCCTCACCTCTACCAGGTTCAGAATCCAAGAAAGCCCCCGAAATAAACTGTACAGCTAACACCTTATTACTGCACATGTCTTACAAGCTCTGTCTTTACTGATAGCTGCTTCGTTGAGGAGAGCTTTAGTTACAATGACTGTGATATGAGTCTGTCTCACCTAGCTACCTTAAGTTGAAAGCACTAACTATATAGAGTAAGTTACCCTGGATAAGAGCGTCTGCTAAATGACCAGTATGTAACATGTAGAAAGGGGAAAGACAGGTAACAGGGAATCTGCTCTGAAAGTTAATGCAACATGAGGTTGTGAATGAATGCACCTTTCCTTTCCTCCACCAGGTTAGAGTTGAGCCCTTTCCTTTCCTCCACCAGGTTAGAGTTGAGCCCTTTCCTTTCCTCCACCAGGTTAGAGTGGAGCCCTTTCCTTTCCTCCACCAGGTTAGAGTGGAGTCCTTTCCTTTCCTCCACCAGGTTAGAGCTGAGCCCTTTCCTTTCCTCCACCAGGTTAGAGTTGAGCCCTTTCCTTTCCTCCACCAGGTTAGAGTTGAGCCCTTTCCTTTCCTCCACCAGGTTAGAGTGGAGCCCTTTCCTTTCCTCCACCAGGTTAGAGCTGAGCCCTTTCCTTTCCTTTCCTCCAACAGGTTAGAGTTGAGGCCTTTCCTTTCCTCCACCAGGTTAGAGTTGAGCCCTTTCCTTTCCTCCACCAGGTTAGAGCTGAGCCCTTTCCTTTCCTCCACCAGGTTAGAGTTGAGCCCTTTCCTTTCCTCCACCAGGTTAGAGTTGAGCCCTTTCCTTTCCTCCACCAGGTTAGAGTTGAGCCGTTTCCTTTCCTTTCCTCCACCAGGTTAGAGCTGAGCCCTTTCCTTTCCTCCACCAGGTTAGAGTTGAGCCCTTTCCTTTCCTCCACCAGGTTAGAGTTGAGCCCTTTCCTTTCCTCCACCAGGTTAGAGTTGAGCCCTTTCCTTTCCTCCACCAGGTTAGAGTTGAGCCCTTCCTCCCCACCAGGTTAGAGTTGAGCCCTTTCCTCCACCAGGTTAGAGTTGAGCCCTTTCCTTTTCCTCCACCAGGTTAGAGTTGAGCCCTTTCCTTTCCTCCACCAGGTTAGAGTTGAGCCCTTTCCTTTCCTCCACCAGGTTAGAGTTGAGCCCTTTCCTTTCCTCCACCAGGTAGAGTTGAGCCCCTTCCTTTCCTCCACCAGGTTAGAGTTGAGCCCTTTCCTTTCATCCACCAGGTTAGAGTTGAGCCCTTTCCTTTCCTCCACCAGGTTAGAGTTGTGCCCTTTCCTTTCCTCCACCAGGTTAGAGTTGAGCCCTTTCCTTTCCTCCATCAGGTTAGAGTTGAGGCCTTTCCTTTCCTCCACCAGGTTAGAGTTGAGCCCTTTCCTTTCCTTTCCTCCACCAGGTTAGAGCTGAGCCCTTTCCTTTCCTCCACCAGGTTAGAGTTGAGGCCTTTCCTTTCCTCCACCAGGTTAGAGTTGAGCCCTTTCCTTTCCTCCACCAGGTTAGAGCTGAGCCCTTTCCTTTCCTTTCCTCCACCAGGTTAGAGCTGAGCCCTTTCCTTTCCTCCACCAGGTTAGAGTTGAGGCTTTCCTTTCCTTTCCTCCACCAGGTTAGAGTTGAGCCCTTTCCTTTCCTCCACCAGGTTAGAGTGGAGCCCCTTTCCTTTCTCCACCAGGTTAGAGCTGAGCCCTTTCCTTTCCTTTCCTCCAACAGGTTAGAGTTGAGGCCTTTCCTTTCCTCTACCAGGTTAGAGTTGAGGCCTTTCCTTTCCTCCACCAGGTTAGAGTTGAGCCCTTTCCTTTCCTCCACCAGGTTAGAGCTGAGCCCTTTCCTTTCCTCCACCAGGTTAGAGTTGAGCCCTTTCCTTTCCTCCACCAGGTTAGAGTTGAGCCCTTTCCTTTCCTCCACCAGGTTAGAGTTGAGCCGTTTCCTTTCCTTTCCTCCATCAGGTTAGAGCTGAGCCCTTTCCTTTCCTCCACCAGGTTAGAGTTGAGCCCTTTCCTTTCCTTTCCTCCACCAGGTTAGAGTTGAGCCCTTTCCTTTCCTCCACCAGGTTAGAGTTGAGGCCCTTTCCTTTCCTCCACCAGGTTAGAGTTGAGCCCTTTCCTTTCCTCCACCAGGTTAGAGTTGAGCCCTTTCCTTTCCTCCACCAGGTTAGAGTTGAGCCCTTTCCTTTCCTCCACCAGGTTAGAGTTGAGCCCTTTCCTTTCCTCCACCAGGTAGAGTTGAGCCCTTTCCTTTCCTCCACCAGGTTAGAGTTGAGCCCTTTCCTTTCATCCACCAGGTTAGAGTTGAGCCCTTTCCTTTCCTCCACCAGGTTAGAGTTGTGCCCTTTCCTTTCCTCCACCAGGTTAGAGTTGAGCCCTTTCCTTTCCTCCACCAGGTTAGAGTTGAGGCCTTTCCTTTCCTCCACCAGGTTAGAGTTGAGCCCTTTCCTTTCCTTTCCTCCACCAGGTTAGAGCTGAGCCCTTTCCTTTCCTTTCCTCCACCAGGTTAGAGCTGAGCCCTTTCCTTTCCTCCACCAGGTTAGAGTTGAGGCCTTTCCTTTCCTTTCCTCCACCAGGTTAGAGTTGTGCCCTTTCCTTTCCTCCACCAGGTTAGAGTTGAGCCCTTTCCTTTCCTCCACCAGGTTAGAGTTGAGCCCTTTCCTTTCCTCCACCAGGTTAGAGTTGAGCCCTTTCCTTTCCTCCACCAGGTTAGAGTTGAGGCCTTTCCTTTCCTTTCCTCCACCAGGTTAGAGTTGAGGCCTTTCCTTTCCTCCACCAGGTTAGAGTTGAGCCCTTTCCTTTCCTCCACCAGGTTAGAGTAGAGCCCTTTCCTTTCCTCCACCAGGTTAGAGTTGAGCCCTTTCCTTTCCTCCACCAGGTTAGAGTTGTGCCCTTTCCTTTCCTCCACCAGGTTAGAGTTGAGCCCTTTCCTTTCCTCCACCAGGTTAGAGTTGAGGCCTTTCCTTTCCTCCACCAGGTTAGAGTTGAGCCCTTTCCTTTCCTTTCCTCCACCAGGTTAGAGTTGAGCCCTTTCCTTTCCTCCACCAGGTTAGAGTTGAGCCCTTTCCTTTCCTCCACCAGGTTAGAGTTGAGCCCTTTCCTTTCCTCCACCAGGTAGAGTTGAGCCCTTTCCTTTCCTCACCAGGTTAGAGTTGAGCCCTTTCCTTTCATCCACCAGGTTAGAGTTGAGCCCTTTCCTTTCCTCCACCAGGTTAGAGTTGTGCCCTTTCCTTTCCTCCACCAGGTTAGAGTTGAGCCCTTTCCTTTCCTCCACCAGGTTAGAGTTGAGGCCTTTCCTTTCCTCCACCAGGTTAGAGTTGAGCCCTTTCCTTTCCTTTCCTCCACCAGGTTAGAGCTGAGCCCTTTCCTTTCCTTTCCTCCACCAGGTTAGAGCTGAGCCCTTTCCTTTCCTCCACCAGGTTAGAGTTGAGCCCTTTCCTTTCCTCCACCAGGTTAGAGTTGTGCCCTTTCCTTTCCTCCACCAGGTTAGAGTTGAGCCCTTTCCTTTCCTCCACCAGGTTAGAGTTGAGCCCTTTCCTTTCCTCCACCAGGTTAGAGTTGTGCCCTTTCCTTTCCTCCACCAGGTTAGAGTTGAGCCCTTTCCTTTCCTCCACCAGGTTAGAGTTGAGCCCTTTCCTTTCCTCCACCAGGTAGAGTTGAGCCCTTTCCTTTCCTCCACCAGGTTAGAGTTGAGCCCTTTCCTTTCCTTTCCTCCACCAGGTTAGAGTTGAGCCCTTTCCTTTCCTCCACCAGGTTAGAGTTGTGCCCTTTCCTTTCCTCCACCAGGTTAGAGTTGAGCCCTTTCCTTTCCTCCACCAGGTTAGAGTTGAGGCCTTTCCTTTCCTCCACCAGGTTAGAGTTGAGCCCTTTCCTTTCCTTTCCTCCACCAGGTTAGAGTTGAGCCCTTTCCTTTCCTCCACCAGGTTAGAGTTGAGCCCTTTCCTTTCCTCCACCAGGTTAGAGTTGAGCCCTTTCCTTTCCTCCACCAGGTTAGAGTTGAGCCCTTTCCTTTCCTTTCCTCCACCAGGTTAGAGTTGAGGCCTTTCCTTTCCTCCACCAGGTTAGAGTTGAGCCCTTTCCTTTCCTCCACCAGGTTAGAGTTGAGCCCTTTCCTTTCCTCCACCAGGTTAGAGTTGAGCCCTTTCCTTTCCTCCACCAGGTTAGAGTTGAGCCCTTTCCTTTCCTCCACCAGGTTAGAGTTGAGCCCTCTCCTTTCCTCCACCAGGTTAGAGTTGAGCCCTCTCCTTTCCTCCACCAGGTTAGAGTTGAGCCCCTTTCCTTTCCTCCACCAGGTTAGAGTTGAGCCCTTTCCTTTCCTCCACCAGGTTAGAGTTGAGCCCTCTCCTTTCCTCCACCAGGTTAGAGTTGAGCCCTTTCCTTTCCTCCACCAGGTTAGAGTTGAGCCCTTTCCTTTCCTTTCCTCCACCAGGTTAGAGTTGAGCCCTCTCCTTTCCTCCACCAGGTTAGCGTTGAGGCCTTTCCTTTCCTTTCTCCACCAGGTTAGAGTGAGCCCTTTCCTTTCCTCCACCAGGTTAGAGTTGAGCCCTTTCCTTTCCTCCACCAGGTTAGAGTTGAGCCCTTTCCTTTCCTCCACCAGGTTAGAGTTGGGCCCTTTCCTTCCCTCCACCAGGTTAGAGTTGAGCCCTTTCCTTTCCTCCACCAGGTTAGAGTTGAGCCCTCTCCTTTCCTCCACCAGGTTAGAGTTGAGCCCTTTCCTTTCCTCCACCAGGTTAGAGTTGAGCCCTTTCCTTTCCTCCACCAGGTTAGAGTTGAGGCCTTTCCTTTCCTTTCCTCCACCAGGTTAGAGTTGAGGCCTTTCCTTTCCTCCACCAGGTTAGAGTTGAGCCCTTTCCTTTCCTCCACCAGGTTAGAGTTGAGCCCTTTCCTTTCCTCCACCAGGTTAGAGTTGAGCCCTTTCCTTTCCTCCACCAGGTTAGAGTTGAGCCCTTTCCTTTCCTCCACCAGGTTAGAGTTGAGCCCTTTCCTTTCCTCTACCAGGTTAGAGTTGAGCCCTTTCCTTTCCTCCACCAGGTTAGAGTTGAGCCCTTTCCTTTCCTCCACCAGGTTAGAGTTGAGCCCTCTCCTTTCCTCCACCAGGTTAGAGTTGAGCCCTTTCCTTTCCTCCACCAGGTTAGAGTTGAGGCCTTTCCTTTCCTTTCCTCCACCAGGTTAGAGTTGAGCCCTTTCCTTTCCTCCACCAGGTTAGAGTTGAGCCCTCTCCTTTCCTCCACCAGGTTAGAGTTGATCCCTCTCCTTTCCTCCACCAGGTTAGAGTTGAGCCCTTTCCTTTCCTCCACCAGGTTAGAGTTGAGGCCTTTCCTTTCCTTTCCTCCACCAGGTTAGAGTTGAGCCCTTTCCTTTCCTCCACCAGGTCCATGCTGCTGGATGCTGTTTACCTTCAGGCAGGGGCCAGGGTGCAGTGCTCTGCCCGAGCTGTGAGCACTCCGGGACGGGGAGGACTGGGGCTGACTAGCCCTCAGGTGGAGGTCAGCATGGAGGAGGGTGAGTAGTATAAGTGAAATAAGAGAAAATAAAAGTCTCTGCTTCAGACTAGATGCAGTAGACTACATTACCGTCTATCCTAACTGTTGTTCTCCTTTCATCCTCATGTCTCTGCCCTCTTCATGATTGATTGATTGATTAGTTATTGTGTCACCCTAAAAGTTGTTGTCATGTCCTCCTACAGGTCTGTGCCCTCCTCATACCCCTGGGGCAATAGGGGCTGAACCGTTCTCTGCTAAGATCCGCTACACTGGACCAGACGACTCACAGCACCCCAACCTCATCAGGCTAACCGTCACTATGCCACATGTAGATGGTACCTGACCTCACGCCTTTGACCCCTAAACTTTTAATTCTCACCCATCACATCACCAGCTGTCCTCTTTCCATCCTGGCCCTATCCTTGATCTCTCAATTGACCCTGACCCCTCACCTCTCAACTTTGAACTCTCACCTCTCACCCCTGACCCCTCACCCCGTACCTCTCGCCTTTGAACTCTCACCCCTCACCTCTCCCCTTTGAACTCTCACCCCTCACCTCTCCCCTTTGAACTCTCAGCTCTCACCTCTCCCCTTTTTTGATCACTCAACCACAATCGGTCACATTGACACCATACCTGACCTCCAACCTTTGACCCCTCTGGGTCTAACCCCTCACCTGTCTCTCCCCAGGTATGCTGCCTTTCATCTCCACCCGTCCCCTTTCCAACCTGGCACTAACCCTGAACCACGACCCCTCTCGGTTGGGGAACCACCGTTGTTCCAACCTCCAGGGGGGGCCAGGCGATGCCAGTGCTACCCGTCTGGGGCTCACCTCGGCTGGGGTGGCCGTGGCCGGCGTGGTGGGAGGGTCTCACCTCCGGAACAGCATAGCCCAGGACGGAGCTCTCTCCCTGGGTTTCTATAACAGTCTGGACCTGGAGACGTGTGTCTGGAGCTTCTCTGGATACTACAGCATCAGCGACCTGCTGTCTGACTGTGGGGGGACCGTAAGGACGGACGGACAGGTAGGAACTAGTATTACATAAACATAGGAACCAATCTTCTCTGGATACTACAGCATCAGCGACCTGCTGTCTGACTGGGGGGACCGTAAGGACGGACGGACAGGTAGGAACTAGTATTACATAAACGTAGGAACCAATCTTCTCTGGATACTACAGCATCAGCGACCTGCTGTCTGACTGGGGGGACCGTAAGGACGGACGGACAGGTAGGAACTAGTATTACATAAACTTGGGAACCAATCTTCTCTGGATACTACAGCATCAGCGACCTGCTGTCTGACTGGGGGGACCGTAAGGACGGACGGACAGGTAGGAACTAGTATTACATAAACTTGGGAACCAATCTTTCCGGGCAAGGGTGATCCATTTAAAAATAATTCCTTCCTCCCTCGCCCCCTCGCCCAGCAAGTGTCAACTCGTCAGACGTCATGATACGTCATCAGAAGTGTCCACTTAATTTGAGGGCTGAGGAGATAGGGTGTGTCTCTTAAGTAATGCTACTTCCTCCCCTTATCTCTAATGCTACTTCCTCTCCTTATCTCTAATGCTACTTCCTCCCCTTATCTCTAATGCTACTTCCTCCCCTTATCTCTAATGCTACTTCCTCCCCTTATCTCTAATGCTACTTCCTCCCCTTATCTCTAATGCTACTTCTTCTCCTTATCTCTAATGCTACTTCCTCTCCTTATCTCTAATGCTACTTCCTCTCCTTATCTCTAATGCTACTTCCTCCCCTTATCTCTAATGCTACTTCCTCCCCTTATCTCTAATGCTACTTCCTCTCCTTATCTCTAATGCTACTTCCTCTCCTTATCTCTAATGCTACTTCCTCCCCTTATCTCTGATGCTACTTCTTCTCCTTATCTCTAATTCTACTTCCTCCCCTTATCTCTAATGCTACTTCCTCTCCTTATCTCTAATGCTACTTCCTCTCCTTATCTCTAATGCTACTTCCTCTCCTTATCTTTAATGCTACTTCCTCTCCTTATCTCTAATGCTACTTCCTCCCTTTATCTCTAATTCTACTTCCTCCCCTTATCTCTACTTCTACTGTCTTCATCAACGTGTCTCCATCCATTCTCCTGTCTTCAGGTCATCAACGTGTCTCCATCCATTCTCCTGTCTTCAGGTCCTCAACGTGTCTGTCTCCATTCTCCTGTCTTCAGGTCCTCAACGTGTCTCCATCCATTCTCCTGTCTTCAGGTCATCAACGTGTCTCCATTCTCCTGTCTTCAGGTCCTCAACGTGTCTCCATCCATTCTCCTGTCTTCAGGTCATCAACATGTCTCCATTCTCCTGTCTTCAGGTCCTCAACGTGTCTCCATCCATTCTCCTGTCTTCATCAACGTGTCTCCATCCATTCTCCTGTCTTCAGGTCCTCAACATGTCTCCATCCATTCTCCTGTCTTCAGGTCCTCAACATGTCTCCATCCATTCTCCTGTCTTCAGGTCCTCAACGTGTCTCCATCCATTCTCCTGTCTTCAGGTCATCAACGTGTCTCCATCCATTCTCCTGTCTTCAGGTCATCAACGTGTCTCCATCCATTCTCCTGTCTTCAGGTCATCAACGTGTCTCCATCCATTCTCCTGTCTTCAGGTCATCAACGTGTCTCCATCCATTCTCCTGTCTTCATCAACGTGTCTCCATCCATTCTCCTGTCTTCAGGTCCTCAACGTGTCTCCATCCATTCTCCTGTCTTCAGGTCCTCAACGTGTCTCCATTCTCCTGTCTTCAGGTCCTCAACGTGTCTCCGTTCTCCTGTCTTCAGGTCATCAACGTGTCTCAATTCTCCTGTCTTCATCAACGTGTCTCCATCCATTCACCTGTCTTCATGGCATCAACTTGTCTCCATTCTCCTGTCTTCAGGTCATCAACGTGTCTCCATTCTCCTGTCTTCATCAACGTGTCTCCATCCATTCTCTTGTCTTCAGGTCCTCAACGTGTCTGTCTCCATTCTCCTGTCTTCAGGTCATCAACGTGTCTCCATTCTCCTGTCTTCAGGTCATCAACGTGTCTCCATTCTCCTGTCTTCATCAACGTGTCTCCATCCATTCTCCTGTCTTCAGGTCATCAATGTGTCTCCATCCATTCTCCTGTCTCCAGGTCCTCAACGTGTCTCCATCCATTCTCCTGTCTTCAGGTCCTCAACGTGTCTCCATCCATTCTCTTGTCTTCAGGTCATCAACGTGTCTCCATCCATTCTCTTGTCTTCAGGTCATCAACGTGTCTCCATCCATTCTCCTGTCCTCAGGTCCTCAACGTGTCTGTCTCCATTCTCCTGTCTTCATCAACGTGTCTCCATCCATTCTCTTGTCTTCAGGTCCTCAACGTGTCTGTCTCCATTCTCCTGTCTTCATCAACGTGTCTCCATCCATTCTCCTGTCTTCAGGTCCTCAACGTGTCTGTCTCCATTCTCCTGTCTTCATCAACGTGTCTCCATCCATTCTCCTGTCTTCATCAACGTGTCTCCATTCTCCTGTCTTCAGGTCCTCAACGTGTCTGTCTCCATTCTCCTGTCTTCATCAACGTGTCTCTATCCATTCTCCTGTCTTCATCAACGTGTCCTCCATCCATTCTCCTGTCTTCATCAACGTGTCTCCATTCTCCTGTCTTTAGGTCCTCAACGTGTCTCCATCCATTCTCCTGTCTTCATCAACGTGTCTCCATCCATTCTCCTGTCTTCAGGTCCTCAACGTGTCTGTCTCCATTCCCCTGTTTTCATCAACGTGTCTCCATCCATTCTCCTGTCTTTAGGTCCTGAATGCGGTCCAGTCGTATGTGACGTTACGTGTCCCTCTATTCGTCTCCTACGTGTTCCACTCCCCGTCGGCCCCTGGCGGCTGGCTCACCTTTGACCTCCGATCTGACCTCCGCTTGACCTTCACCTATGACACGTCTATCCTGTGGCGTGACGGGATAGGCAGCCCTCCCAATGCTCCGCTGCAAGGTAGGCAGACACAAGGACGGACAGGAACGGATGGAACGCAGGCTCACACACACCCTGGAACATAGACAGACAGACAGACACACACTGGAACATAGACAGACAGACACTGGAACATAGACAGACAGACAGACAGACAGACAGACAGACAGACAGACAGACACTGGAACATAGACAGACAGACACTGGAACACAGACAGACAGACAGACAGACAGACAGACAGACAGACAGACAGACAGACAGACAGACAGACAGACAGACAGACAGACAGACAGACACACACTGGAACATAGACAGACAGACAGACACACACTGGAACATAGACAGACAGACACTGGAACATAGACAGACAGACAGACAGACACTGGAACATAGACAGACAGACACTGGAACATAGACAGACAGACAGACACTGGAACATAGACAGACAGACATTGGAACATAGACAGACAGACATTGGAACATAGACAGACAGACACTGGAACATAGACAGACAGACATTGGAACATAGACAGACAGACATTGGAACATAGACAGACAGACAGACAGACAGACAGACAGACAGACAGACAGACAGACAGACAGACAGACAGACAGACAGACAGACAAGACAGACAGTAGAGACCGACAGACAGACAGACAGACAGACAGACAGACAGACAGACAGACAGACAGACAGACAGACAGACAGACAGACAGACAGACAGACAGACAGACACTGGAACATAGGCAGACAGACAGACAGACAGACAGACAGACAGACAGACAGACAGACAGACAGACAGACAGACAGACAGACAGACAGACAGACAGACAGACAGACAGACAGACAGACAGACAGACAGACAGACAGACAGTAGAGACCGACAGACAGACAGACAGACAGACAGACAGACAGACAGACAGACAGACAGACAGACAGACAGACAGACAGACAGACAGACAGACAGACAGACAGACAGACAGACGAACATAGACAGACAGACAGACAGACAGACAGACAGACAGACAGACAGACAGACAGACACTGGAACATAGGCAGACAGACAGACAGACAGACAGACAGACAGACAGACAGACAGACAGACAGACAGACAGACAGACAGACAGACACTGGAACATAGGCAGACAGACAGACAGACAGACAGACAGACAGACAGACAGACACTGGAACATAGGCAGACAGACAGACAGACAGACAGACAGACAGACAGACAGACAGACAGACAGACAGACAGACAGACAGACAGACAGACAGACACTGGAACATAGGCAGACAGACAGACAGACAGACAGACAGACAGACAGACAGACAGACAGACACTGGAACATAGACAGACAGACACTGAGCATTTCACTGAGAGTTCATGACTTCCCTCTCTCTCTCCAGGCTCTCTGCACCCCACCAGCATGCGTATCAACGGAGAGGGACGTCTGGTGGTCACCTTCAGGACAGAGGCTCGTTTCCGGGGACACTTTATCCTGTCGCACCCAGGTACTACCAGAATGTTTACAATTTCTAGTATACTCTGCTAATGTCACCATGTGGCACTCCCATGGCAGATCCTCTTCAAGTCATTTAGGAGGGATTGGCCAACGTTCCCTCTCTCTCACACCCCTTCTCTACCCCTCCCTCCCCTACCTCTCCTCCACCCCTCTCTCTCACACCCCTTCTCTACCCCTCCCTCCACTACCTCTCCTCCCTCTCCTCCCTCCCTCTCTCTCACACCCCTTCTCTTCCCCTCCCTCCACTACCTCTCCTCCCTCTCCTCCCTCCCTCTCTCTCACACCCCTTCTCTACCTCTCCCTCCCCTCCCTCCTACCTCTCCTACCTACCTACCTCCCTCTCCCCCCTCCCTCCCTCTCTACCCCTCCCTCTCCTCCCTCCCTCTCTCACACCCCTTCTCTACCCCTCCCTCCCTCCCTCGCCTCCCTCCATACCTCTCCTCCCTGCCTCCCTTCTCTACCCCCCCACCCCAGGTGTATCAGGGTCCTCAGTAGTAACATCAGATGCCCACTCCGGCCTGCTGTTCTCTCTATTTCTGGTCCGGTCTGAGACCACCCTCACACACACCCTGCAGGCCTGGAGCTTTGTGTCTCAGCTGGCTGTGAGTCCACACACACACACACACACACACACACACACACACACACACACACACACACACACACACACACACACACACTCCACCACATCCTACTTTTCTATGCATCTCCTCCAACATTCTCCCTTCAAATCAAATTGTATTTGTCACATGCGCCGAATACAACAGGTGGACACCGTGCTTCTACACCTGCATTGCTTGCTGTTTGGGGTTTAAGGCTGGGTTTCTGTACAGCACTTTGAGATATCAGCTGATGTACGAAGGGCTTTATAAACACATTGGATTTGATTAGATGTGTAGACCTTACCGTGAAATGCTTACTTACAAGTCCGTGTGTGTGTGTGTGTGTGTGTGTGTGTGTGTGTGTGTGTGTGTGTGTGTGTGTGTGTGTGTGTGTGTGTGTGTGTGTGTGTGTGTGTGTGTGTGTGTGTGTGTATCTACCTGTGTCAGGTACGTGACTACTCTGGCTCCTACACGGTGGCTCTGCTCCCCTGTCTGATCCCTGAGGGGGGGCACACTGACCCCCCGGTCTGCCACCCTAGACCCCCCCTCTCATTCAGCCTGGACGTACGCTTCCAACAGGTGAGGTCAAGTTCAAGTTTTTAAAACTTTATTGTCCATGAAGGTTAAAGTGGAAATCTTAAAGTGGTCAAGAGCTTTTAACAGCTTCCACTCTTCTGGGAAGGCTTTCCACTAGATGTAGGAACATTGCTGCTATAACAGCCTCCACTCTTCTGGGAAGGCTTTCCACTAGATGTAGGAACATTGCTGCTATAACAGCCTCCACTCTTCTGGGAAGGCTTTCCACTAGATGATGGTACATTGCTGCTATAACAGCCTCCACTCTTCTGGGAAGGCTTTCCACTAGATGATGGAACATTGCTGCTATAACAGCCTACTCTCTTCTGGGAAGGCTTTCCACTAGATGTTGGAACATTGCTGCTATAACAGCCTCCACTCTACTGGGAAGGCTTTCCACTAGATGATGGAACATTGCTGCTATAACAGCCTACTCTCTTCTGGGAAGGCTTTCCACTAGATGTAGGAACATTGCTGCTATAACAGCCTCCACTCTTCTGGGAAGGCTTTCCACTAGATGTAGGAACATTGCTGCTATAACAGCCTCCACTCTTCTGGGAAGGCTTTCCACTAGATGTTGGAACATTGCTGCTATAACAGCCTCCACTCTACTGGGAAGGCTTTCCACTAGATGATGGAACATTGCTGCTATAACAGCCTACTCTCTTCTGGGAAGGCTTTCCACTAGATGTAGGAACATTGCTGCTATAACAGCCTCCACTCTTCTGGGAAGGCTTTCCACTAGATGTAGGAACATTGCTGCTATAACAGCCTCCACTCTTCTGGGAAGGCTTTCCACTAGATGTTGGAACATTGCTGCTATAACAGCCTCCAGTCTTCTGGGAAGGCTTTCCACTAGATGTTGGAACATTGCTGCTATAACAGCCTCCAGTCTTCTGGGAAGGCTTTCCACTAGATGTAGGAACATTGCTGCTATAACAGCCTCCACTCTTCTGGGAAGGCTTTCCACTAGATGTTGGAACATTGCTGCTATAACAGCCTCCACTCTTCTGGGAAGGCTTTCCACTAGATGTTGGAACATTGCTGCTATAACAGCCTCCAGTCTTCTGGGAAGGCTTTCCACTAGATGTAGGAACATTGCTGCTATAACAGCCTCCACTCTTCTGGGAAGGCTTTCCACTAGATGTTGGAACATTGCTGCTATAACAGCCTCCACTCTTCTGGGAAGGCTTTCCACTAGATGTTGGAACATTGCTGCTATAACAGCCTCCTCTCTTCTGGGAAGGCTTTCCACTAGATGTAGGAACATTGCTGCTATAACAGCCTCCACTCTTCTGGGAAGGCTTTCCACTAGATGTTGGAACATTGCTGCTATAACAGCCTCCACTCTTCTGGGAAGGCTTTCCACTAGATGTTGGAACATTGCTGCTATAACAGCCTCCACTCTTCTGGGAAGGCTTTCCACTAGATGTTGGAACATTGCTGCTATAACAGCCTCCACTCTTCTGGGAAGGCTTTCCACTAGATGTTGGAACATTGCTGCTATAACAGCCTCCACTCTTCTGGGAAGGCTTTCCACTAGATGTAGGAACATTGCTGCTATAACAGCCTCCTCTCTTCTGGGAAGGCTTTCCACTAGATGTTGGAACATTGCTGCTATAACAGCCTCCACTCTTCTGGGAAGGCTTTCCACTAGATGTTGGAACATTGCTGCTATAACAGCCTCCACTCTTCTGGGAAGGCTGCACAACCGATTGGCAAACGAACTGCAAGGTTGAGAAATCATGAGACTAAACTTTTTTTTATTTTTTTATTTTTTATTTCACCTTTATTTAACCAGGTAGGCTAGTTGAGAACACCTTTATTTAACCAGGTAGGCTAGTTGAGAACAAGTTCTCATTTGCAACTGCGACCTGGCCAAGATAAAGCATAGCAGTGTGAGCATACAACAAAGAGTTACACATGGAGTAAACAATTAACAAGTCAATAACACAGTAGAAAACGAAGGGGGGGTCTATATACAATGTGTGCAAAAGGCATGAGGAGGTAGGCAAATAATTACAATTTTGCAGATTAACACTGGAGTGATAAAAGATCAGATGGTCATGTACAGGTAGAGATATTGGTGTGCAGAAGAGCAGAAAAGTAAATAAATAGAAACAGTACGGGGATGAGGTAGGTGAAAAGGGTGGGCTATTTACCAATAGACTATGTACAGCTGCAGCGATCGGTTAGCTGCTCAGATAGCTGATGTTTGAAGTTGGTGAGGGAGATAAAAGTCTCCAACTTCAGCGATTTTTGCAATTCGTTCCAGTCACAGGCAGCAGAGTACTGGAACGAAAGGCGGCCAAATGAGGTGTTGGCTTTAGGGATGATCAGTGAGATACACCTGCTGGAGCGCGTGCTACGGATGGGTGTTGCCATCGTGACCAGTGAGCTGAGATAAGGCGGAGCTTTACCTAGCATAGACTTGTAGATGACCTGGAGCCAGTGGGTCTGGCGACGAATATGTAGCGAGGGCCAGCCGACTAGAGCATACAAGTCGCAGTGGTGGGTAGTATAAGGTGCTTTAGTGACAAAACGGATGGCACTGTGATAGACTGCATCCAGTTTGCTGAGTAGAGTGTTGGAAGCCATTTTGTAGATGACATCGCCGAAGTCGAGGATCGGTAGGATAGTCAGTTTTACTAGGGTAAGCTTGGCGGCTTGAGTGAAGGAGGCTTTGTTGCGGAATAGAAAGCCGACTCTTGATTTGATTTTCGATTGGAGATGTTTGATATGAGTCTGGAAGGAGAGTTTGCGGTCTAGCCAGACACCTAGGTACTTATAGACGTCCACATATTCTAGGTCGGAACCATCCAGGGTGGTGATGCTAGTCGGGCATGCAGGTGCAGGCAGCGACCGGTTGAAAAGCATGCATTTGGTCTTACTAGCGTTTAAGAGCAGTTGGAGGCCACGGAAGGAGTGTTGTATGGCATTGAAGCTTGTTTGGAGGTTAGATAGCACAGTGTCCAGAGACGGGCCGAAAGTATATAGAATGGTGTCGTCTGCGTAGAGGTGGATCAGGGAATCGCCCGCAGCAAGAGCAACATCATTGATATACACAGAGAAAAGAGTCGGCCCGAGAATTGAACCCTGTGGCACCCCCATAGAGACTGCCAGAGGACCGGACAGCATGCCCTCCGATTTGACACACTGAACTCTGTCTGCAAAGTAATTGGTGAACCAGGCAAGGCAGTCATCCGAAAAACCGAGGCTACTGAGTCTGCCGATAAGAATATGGTGATTGACAGAGTCGAAAGCCTTGGCGAGGTCGATGAAGACGGCTGCACAGTACTGTCTTTTATCGATGGCGGTTTTGATGTCGTTTAGTACCTTGAGTGTGGCTGAGGTGCAGCCATGACCGGCTCGGAAACCAGATTGCACAGCGGAGAAGGTACGGTGGGATTCGAGATGGTCAGTGACCTGTTTGTTGACTTGGCTTTCGAAGACCTTAGATAGGCAGGGCAGGATGGATATAGGTCTGTAACAGTTTGGGTCCAGGGTGTCTCCCCCTTTGAAGAGGGGGATGACTGCGGCAGCTTTCCAATCCTTGGGGATCTCAGACGAGATGAAAGAGAGGTTGAACAGGCTGGTAATAGGGGTTGCGACAATGGTGGCAGATAGTTTCAGAAATAGAGGGTCCAGATTGTCAAGCCCAGCTGATTTGTACGGGTCCAGGTTTTGCAGCTCTTTCAGAACATCTGCTATCTGGATTTGGGTAAAGGAGAACCTGGAGAGGCTTGGGCGAGGAGCTGCGGGGGGGGCGGAGCTGTTGGCCGAGGTTGAAGTAGCCAGGCGGAAGGCATGGCCAGCCGTTGAGAAATGCTTATTGAAGTTTTCGATAATCATGGATTTATCAGTGGTGACCGTGTTACCTAGCCTCAGTGCAGTGGGCAGCTGGGAGGAGGTGCTCTTGTTCTCCATGGACTTCACAGTGTCCCAGAACTTTTTGGAGTTGGAGCTACAGGATGCAAACTTCTGCCTGAAGAAGCTGGCCTTAGCTTTCCTGACTGACTGCGTGTATTGGTTCCGGACTTCCCTGAACAGTTGCATATCACGGGGACTATTCGATGCTATTGCAGTCCACCACAGGATGTTTTTGTGCTGGTCGAGGGCAGTCAGGTCTGGGGTGAACCAAGGGCTGTATCTGTTCTTAGTTCTGCATTTTTTGAACGGAGCATGCTTATCTAAAATGGTGAGGAAGTTACTTTTAAAGAATGACCAGGCATCCTCAACTGACGGGATGAGGTCAATGTCCTTCCAGGATACCCGGGCCAGGTCGATTAGAAAGGCCTGCTCACAGAAGTGTTTTAGGGAGCGCTTGACAGTGATGAGGGGTGGTCGTTTGACTGCGGCTCCGTAGCGGATACAGGCAATGAGGCAGTGATCCAAGCTTCAATGCCATACAACACTCCTTCCGTGGCCTCCAGGCAATGAGGCAGATGATGGAACATTGATGATGGAACATTGCTGCTATAACAGCCTCCTCTCTTCTGGGAAGGCTTTCCACTAGATGTAGGAACATTGCTGCTATAACAGCCTCCACTCAGCCTCCACTCTTCTGAGAAAGCTTTCCACTAGATGATGGAACATTGCTGCTATAACAGCCTCCTCTCTTCTGGGAAGGCTTTCCACTAGATGATGGAACATTGCTGCTATAACAGCCTCCTCTCTTCTGGGAAGGCTTTCCACATTGCTGTGGGGACTTGCTCCATTCAGCCACAAGAGCATTAGTGAGGTCGCTGTTCCAATTCATCCCAAAGATGTTCGCTGGGGTTGAGGTCAGGGCTCTGTGCAGGCCTTCTTCCACACTTATCTCGACAAACCATTTCTGCATGTTCCTCGCTTTGTGCACGGGGGTATTGTCATGCTGAAACAGGAAAGGGTCTTCCCCAAACTGTTGCCACAAGTTGGAAGTCCAGAATCATCTAGAATGTCATTGTATTCTATAGATTTCCCATCACTGGAACTAAGGGGCCCGGACCACGAAAAACATCCCCAGACCATTATTCCTCCTCCACCAAACCTTACAGTTGGCACTATGCATTCGGCAGGTAGCGTCCTCCTGGAATCGCCAAACGCAGATATGTCCGTCAGACTGCCAGATAGTGACGTGTGATTCATCACTTCAGAGAACATGTTTCCACTGTTCTAAAGTCCAATGGTAGTGAGCTTTACACCACTCCAGCCCCCGCATGGTATTCTAGCACCACTCCAGCCCCCTCATGGTAGTCCAGCACCACTCCAGCCCCCGCATGGTAGTCCAGCACCTCTCCAGCCCTCGCATGGTATTCCAGCACCTCTCCAGCCCTCGCATGGTATTCTAGCACCACTCCAGCCCCCTCATGGTAGTCCAGCACCACTCCAGCCCCCGCATGGTAGTCCAGCACCTCTCCAGCCCTCGCATGGTATTCCAGCACCTCTCCAGCCCTCGCATGGTGTTCTAGCACCACTCCAGCCCCCTCATGGTAGTCCAGCACCACTCCAGCCCCCGCATGGTAGTCCAGCACCTCTCCAGCCCTCGCATGGTATTCTAGCACCACTCCAGCCCCCTCATGATATTCCAGCACCACTCCAGCCCCCACATGGTATTCTAGCACCACTCCAGCCCCCACATGGTATTCTAGCACCACTCCAGCCCCCTCATGGTAGTCCAGCACCACTCCAGCCCCCTCATGGTAGTCCAGCTTCTCTCCAGCCCTCGCATGGTATTCCAGCAGCACTCCAGCCCCCACATGGTATTCCAGCACCACTACAGCCCCCACATGGTATTCTAGCACCACTCCAGCCCCCACATGGTAGTCCAGCACCACTACAGCCCCCACATGGTATTCCAGCACCACTCCAGCCCCCTCATGGTATTCCAGCACCACTCCAGCCCCCACATGGTATTCTAGCACCACTCCAGCCCCCTCATGGTATTCCAGCACCACTACAGCCCCCACATGGTATTCTAGCACCACTCCAGCCCCCACATGGTATTCTAGCACCACTCCAGCCCCCTCATGGTATTCTAGCACCACTCCAGCCCTCGCATGGTATTCCAGCACCACTCCAGGCCCCGCATGGTATTCCAGCACCACTCCAGCCCCCACATGGTATTCTAGCACCACTCCAGCCCCCACATGGTATTCTAGCACCACTCCAGCCCCCACATGGTATTCTAGCACCACTCCAGCCCTTGCATGGTATTCCAGCACCACTCCAGCAGACGTTTGGCTTTGCGCACGGCTCGTGTGCGGCTCTTCATCCACAGAAACTAATTTCATGATCCTCCCGACAAAACAGTTACTGTGCTGACATTGTTTCCAGAGGCAGTTTGGAACTCGGTTATGAATTTTAAGCTCTACGTGCTTCAGCACTCGACGGTCCCGTTCTGTGAGCTTGTGTGGCCTACCACTTCGCGGCTGAGCCGTTGTTGCTCCTAGACGTTTCCACTTCACAATAACAACTCTTACAGTTGTCCGGGGGCAGCTCTAGCAGGGCAGAAATTTGAAAGGAAAGGTGTTATCCGATGACGGTGCCACGTTGAAAGTCACTGAGCTCTTCAGCAGGGCCATTCTACTGCCAATGTTTGTCTATGGAGATTGCATGGCTGTGTGCTCGATTTTATACACCTGACCGGTGTGGCTGAAATAGCCAAATTCGCTAATTTGAAGGGGTGTCCACATACTTTTGTATATATAGTGTATATTTAGTAGGACATTCATGTGCTTACTATGATCGTCTACACTATTGCTCTCTCTACCTTTCTCGCTCTCTTTCTCTCTCTACCTTTCTCTCTATCTTTCACTCTCTCTCTCACTCCACACCCCTCCAGGTCAGTGGTCCAGTCCCATCGGAATCTGTATGTACGTTTCAAAATAAAAGTCTTTGTTTCAGAATAAAAGCCCTCTTTTTCTCTCTTTCGCTCTTCCAGGTTAGTGATCCAGTCCCAGTAGAGTTCAGTCTGAACACAGTCCTGGTGTTGTTGTCTAAGAGAGAACTTTGGCTGTCTGATGGGTCCATGGGATTCGGACAGGATGACGACATAGCTTTTAGTAAAGGTACGCACAACACAGACACCTAGAACACACACACACTCAATTATTCCCCCCCCCCCTTCACTCTGTCCCTCAAGTGACCACATGTCCAGGATTGTATCGGACAGTCCCGCATTTTGGCCCTATGTCCCACGTTCCGCAACTAAACAATCACGTTCCCGAATCTTGTCAAGAAATTCAAACACCACTGATTTAGAATAAAAGGTTGATTTGTCCCCGTATTTAAGGCAGACATTCCAACCTGTCTCTTGCAGTCATGTTGTGCTTATGAAAAGATACAGAGCCATCAGAAAGTATTCACACCTCTTAACTGATACAGAGCCTTCAGAAGGTATTCACACCCCTTGACTGGTACAGAGCCTTCAGAAGGTATTCGCACCCCTTGACTGATACAGAGCCTTCAGAAGGTATTCACACCCCTTGACTGATACAGAGCCTTCAGAAGGTATTCACACCCCTTGACTGATACAGAGCCTTCAGAAGGTATTCACACCCCTTGACTGGTACAGATCCTTCAGAAGGTATTCACACCCCTTGACTGGTACAGAGCCTTCAGAAGGTATTCACACTCCTTGACTGGTACAGACCCTTCAGAAGGTATTCACACCCCTTGACTGATACAGAGCCTTCAGAAGGTATTCACACCCCTTGACTGGTACAGAGCCTTCAGAAGGTATTCACACCCCTTGACTGGTACAGAGCCTTCAGAAGGTATTCACACCCCTTGACTGGTACAGAGCCTTCAGAAAGTATTCACACCCCTTGACTGATACAGAGCCTTCAGAAGGTATTCACACCCCTTGACTGGTACAGAGCCTTCAGAAGGTATTCACACCCCTTGACTGGTACAGAGCCTTCAGAAGGTATTCACACCCCTTGACTGGTACAGAGTCTTCAGAAGGTATTCACACCCCTTGACTGGTACAGAGCCTTCAGAAAGTATTCACACCCCTTGACTGGTACAGAGTCTTCAGAAGGTATTCACACCCCTTGACTGGTACAGAGCCTTCAGAAGGTATTCACACCCCTTGACTGATACAGAGCCTTCAGAAGGTAATCACACTCCTTGACTGGTACAGAGCCTTCAGAAGGTATTCACACCCCTTGACTGGTACAGAGCCTTCAGAAGGTATTCACACCCCTTGACTGGTACAGAGCCTTCAGAAGGTATTCACACCCCTTGATTGGTACAGAGCCTTCAGAAAGTATTCACACCCCTTGACTGATACAGAGCCTTCAGAAGGTATTCACACCCCTTGACTGGTACAGAGCCTTCAGAAGGTATTTACAACCCCTCGACTTATTCCACATGTTGTTGTTACAGCCTGAATTCAACATAGATTTTTTTTAATTCCCCACCTACACACAATACCCCATAACGTACTAAAAATGAAATACAGAAATATCTCATTTACATAATTATTCGGCCCTTTGCTATGACACTCCAAATGGAGCTCAGGTTCATCCAATCGCCTTTGATCATCCTTGACACACACCTGTCTATATAAGGTCCCACGGTCGACAGTGCAGAAACTATACCACAAATTCCAAGGAACTGTCTGTAGATCTCTGATATAACCTATGCCTCATCATAATTCTTTATCTGGGGAAGGGTATAAAACCATTTCTACAGCGTTGAAAGTTTCCAAGAGCACAGTGTTCTCCATCTTTGGGAAAGAGAAAAAATATGGAACTACCCAGACTCTCTGCCTAGAGCTGGCCGTCCAACCAAACTGAGGAACCAGGCAAGAAGGACCTTGGTCAGGGAGGTGACCAAGAACCCAATGACCACTCTGACAGAACTACAGAGTTCTTTATCTGAGATGGAAGAACCTTCCAGAAGGACAACAGTCTCTGCAGCACTTCACCAATCTGGGCTTTCTGGGAGAGTGGCCAGACAGAAGCCACTCCTGAGAAAAAGGCACATGACAGCATGCCTGGAGTTTGGCACGTGAAAGCCCTATGTCTGGAGAAAACCAGACAAAGCTCATCACCCATCTAACACCAACCCTACCGTGAAGCATGGTGGTGGCAGCATCATGCTATGGGGATGCTTTTCAGCGACTGGGAGACTGGTAAGGATATAGGGAACAATGAATGAAGCCAAATACATTCAAATCCTTGAAGAGAACCTGCTTCAGAGTGCAAACAACATTAGACTGGTGTGAAGATTTACATTCCAACAGGACAATGACCCCAAGCACACAGCCAAAGCAATGCTGCAATGGCTTCAGAACAAGAATGTGAAAGGCTTTGAGTGGCCCAGCCAAAGACCAGACCAGAATCTCATTGAAAATCTGTGGAAAGACTTGAAGATTGCTGTTCACCGCTGCTCCTCATCTAACTTAACCACTTCTCCAATCGCTGTTGAGATTCTGATATTCGTTGCAGAGCAACACGAGACGTAGGCCAATGTCATAGGCCTTTCGACAATCAGTTAAGTTTCTCAAAACCCTTTCGGGTTAAAATTCCAGCTAAACTTGTAGAAGACAGACAGTTAAAGACCTAACTAAGTAAATAAAGAGCCCTACTACACTGAAACATGGTTGTGAACCTCTCCATACACATTAGTCGCTCGTTAGTGGTACCGTTGGGTTTAGTAGACTACCGGGGGTGTAGTGGTACCGTTGGGTCTAGTAGACTACCGGGGGTGTAGTGGTACCGTTGGGTCTAGTAGACTACCGGGGGTGTAGTGGTACCGTTGGGTTTAGTAGACTACCGGGGGTGTAGTGGTACCGTTGGGTTTAGTAGACTACCGGGGGTGTAGTGGTACCGTTGGGTTTAGTAGACTACCGGGGGTGTAGTGGTACCGTTGGGTCTAGTAGACTACCGGGGGTGTAGTGGTACCGTTGGGTCTAGTAGACTACCGGGGGTGTAGTGGTACCGTTGGGTCTAGTAGACTACCGGGGGTGTAGTGGTACCGTTGGGTTTAGTAGACTACAGGGGTGTAGTGGTACCGTTGGGTTTAGGAGACTACCGGGGGTGTAGTGGTACCGTTGGGTCTAGTAGACTACCGGGGGTGTAGTGGTACCGTTGGGTCTAGTAGACTACCGGGGGTGTAGTGGTACCGTTGGGTTTAGTAGACTACCGGGGGTGTAGTGGTACCGTTGGGTATAGTAGACTACCGGGGGTGTAGTGGTACCGTTGGGTTTAGTAGACTACAGGAGTGTAGTGGTACCGTTGGGTTTAGTAGACTACAGGGTGTAGTGTACGTTGGGTTACCACCCGTTAGTGGTACGGTAGTAGACTACCGGGGGTGTAGTGGTACCGTTGGGTTTAGTAGACTACAGGAGTGTAGTGGTACCGTTGGGTTTAGTAGACTACAGGGGTGTAGTGGTACCGTTGGGTTTAGTAGACTACAGGGGTGTAGTGGTACCGTTGGGTTTAGTAGACTACAGGGGTGTAGTGGTACCGTTGGGTTTAGTAGACTACAGGGGTGTAGTGGTACCGTTGGGTTTAGTAGACTACAGGGGTGTAGTGGTACCGTTTATCAGGGGGGTTTATCACTACACCATGAGGGGGCTTTATCACTACACCATGAGGGGGGTTTATCACTACACCATGAGGGGGTTTATCACTACACCATGAGGGGGAGGGGGTTTATCACTACACCATGAGGGGGAGGGGGGTTTATCACTACACCATGAGGGGGATTTATCACTACACCATGAGGGGTTTATCACTACACCATGAGGGGGTTTATCACTACACCATGAGGGGGAGGGGGTTTATCACTACACCATGAGGGCGAGGGGATTTATCACTACACCATGAGGGGGATTTATCACTACACCATGAGGGGGTTTATCACTACACCATGAGGGGGAGGGGGTTTATCACTACACCATGAGGGGGTTTATCACTACCTCATGAGGGGGAGGGGTTTATCACTACACCATGAGGGGGAGGGGGTTTATCACTACACCATGAGGGGGAGGGGGTTTATCACTACACCATGAGGGGGGTTTATCACTACACCATGAGAGGGGTTTATCACTACACCATGAGGGGATTTATCACTACACCATGAGGGGGGTTTATCACTACACCATGAGGGGGTTTATCACTACACCATGAGAGGGGTTTATCACTACACCATGAGGGGGTTTATCACTACACCATGAGGGGGGTTTATCACTACACCATGAGGGGGAGGGGGTTTATCACTACACCATGAGGGGGGTTTATCACTACACCATGAGGGGGAGGGGGTTTATCACTACACCACGAGGGGATTTATCACTACACCATGAGGGGGAGGGGATTTATCACTACACCATGAGGGGGGTTTATCACTACACCATGAGGGGGAGGGGGTTTATCACTACACCATGAGTGGGGTTATCACTACACCATGAGGGGGAGGGGTGTTTATCACTACACCATGAGGGGGGTTTATCACTACACCATGAGGGGGAGGGGGTTTATCACTACACCATGAGGGGGTTTATCACTACACCATGAGGGGGGTTTATCACTACACCATGAGGGGGAGGGGGTTTATCACTACACCCTGAAGGGGATTTATCACTACACCATGAGGGGGGTTTATCACTACACCATGAGGGGGTTTATCACTACACCATGAGGGGGAGGGGTGTTTATCACTACACCATGAGGGGGTTTATCACTACACCATGAGGGGGAGGGGGTTTATCTCTACACCATGAGGGGGTTTATCACTACACCCTGAGGGGGATTTATCACTACACCATGGGGGGGGTTTATCACTACACCATGAGGGGGATTTATCACTACACCATGAGGGGGGTTTATCACTACACCATGAGGGGGTTTATCACTACACCATGAGGGGGAGGGGGTTTATCACTACACCATGAGGGGGGTTTATCACTACACCATGAGGGGTTTTATCACTACACCATGAGGGGGTTTATCACTACACCATGAGGGGGAGGGGGTTTATCACTACACCATGAGGGGGGTTTATCACTACACCATGAGGGTTTTATCACTACACCATGAGGGGGTTTATCACTACACCATGAGGGGGTTTATCACTACACCATGAGGGGGGTTTATCACTACACCATAAGGGGGTTTATCACTACACCATGAGGGGGGTTTATCACTACACCATGAGGGGTTTTATCACTACACCATGAGGGGGTTTATCACTACACCATGAGGGGGTTTATCACTACACCATGAGGGGGGTTTATCACTACACCATAAGGGTGTTTATCACTACACCATGAGGGGGGTTTATCACTACACCATGAGGGGGTTTATCACTACACCATGAGGGGGGTTTATCACTACACCATGAGGGGTTTTATCACTACACCATGAGGGGGTTTATCACTACACCATGAGGGGGTTTATCACTACACCATGAGGGGGGTTTATCACTACACCATAAGGGGTTTATCACTTACACCATGAGGGGGTTTATCACTACACCATGAGGGGGTTTATCACTACACCATGAGGGGGTTTATCACTACACCATGAGGGGGTTTATCACTACACCATGAGGGGGAGGGGGTTTGTCACTACACCATGAGGGGGTTTATCACTACACCAGGAAGGGGGTTGTGTGTGTATGTGGGGAGGGCATTAATGTACAGTACACTGTCCCGCGTATGATTAATGTACAGTACACTGTCTGGCAAAGTGATCCGTTTGTCCTGCATCTGGGTATTTTAAATGTCATCACCCTACCTGTCCCTCTCCTCCTAGATGCTGTGATCTACGGTCGTGTGATGGTTGACCCCGTCCAGTCGCTAGGCAACTCCTTCCAGTGTCACATACAGCAGGTCTTCCTGTGTACCGGCGCTGAGGGCTACATACCAAAATATCGCCCCGGCAACGGAGAGTACGGTTGCCTTGCCGATGCCTCGTCTCTGCTCTACAGGCTGAAGATACTGGTATGTAACAATGTGTACAGTGTGTGTCTGTGTGTGTCTGTGTGTGCTTTATCAACATTATAAAATTGTTAAACCAACAACAGGATTTCTGTTTTCCCCCCTCTTCTCTCCCTCTCTCTCTCTCTCTCTCTCTCTCTCTCTCTCTCACTCCCCCTCTTCTCTCCCTCTCTTTCTCTCTCTGTCTCTGGCTCTCCTTCTCTCTCTCTCTCTCTCTCTCTCTCTCTCTCTCTCTCACTCCCCCTCCCCTCTCTCACTCCCCCGCCCCCCACTTGCTCCCTCTCACCTCTCCCTCTCCCAGGACAAGGCTGAGCCAGAGAGCCAGGAGGTAGAGTTTGGAGGTATCCGATTTGAGGCCCGTCTGGCTGGGGACACACCCGGTGCTTTCCCCCTGGTCTCTCAACCTGATGCTGACGGGTTCAGCCTCTCCTCAGCTCCTCTCTTCCAGGTCAGTCAGCCAGTCAGCCAGTCAGCCAGTCAGCCAGTCAGTCAGCCAGTCAGTCACTCAGCCAGTCAGCCAGTCAGCCAGTCAGTCAGTCAGTCCGTCCACTCAGCCAGTCAATCAGCCAATCAGTCAGTTAATCAATGAGCCAGTCAGTCAGCCAGTCAGTCAGTCAGTCCACTCAGCCAGTCAGCCAGTCAGCCAATCAGTCAGCCAGTCAGTCAGTCAGTCAGTCCACTCAGCCAGTCAGTCCACTCAGCCAGTCAGTCAGTCAGTCCGTCCACTCAGCCAGTCAATCAGCCAATCAGTCAGTTAATCAATGAGCCAGTCAGTCAGCCAGTCAGTCAGTCAGTCCACTCAGCCAGTCAGTCAGCCAGTCAGCCAGTCAGTCAGCCAGTCAGTCAGTCAGTCAGTCAGTCAGTCAGTCCACTCAGCCAGTCAGTCCACTCAGCCAGTCAGTCAGCCACTCAGTCAGTCAGTCAGTCAGCCAGTCAGTCAATCAGCCAGTCAGCCAGTCAGCCAGTCAGTCTGTCAGCCAGTCAGTCTGTCAGCCAGTCAGTCCACTCAGCCAGTCAGTCTGTCAGTCAGCCAGTCAATCAGCCAGTCAGTCAGCCAGTCAGCCAGTCAGCCAGTCAGTCCACTCAGCCAGTCAGTCAGTCAGCCAGTCAGTCCACTCAGCCAGTCAGCCAGTCAGTCACTCAGCCAGTCAGTCCACTCAGCCAGTCAGCCAGTCAGCCAGTCAGTCCACTCAGCCAGTCAGCCAGTCAGCCAGTCAATCAGCCAGTCAGCCAGTCAATCAGCCAGTCAGTCAGCCAGCCAGTCAGCCAGTCAGTCAGCCAGCCAGTCAGTCAGTCAGTCAAAGCTTTCACTTTGAATAAAAAATTGTAATCTCCACTACATACATATAAACCCCCTCTCTCCCTCCTCTCTCCCTCCTCTCTCCTCCTCTCTCCCTCCTCTCTTCTCCTCTCTCCCTCCTCTCTTCCTCCTCTCTCCCTCCTCTCTCCCTCCTCTCTTCCTCCTCTCTCCCTCCTCTCTTCCTCCTCTCTCCCTCCTCTCTCCCCTCTCTCCCTCCTCTCTCCCTCCTCTCTCCCTCCTCTCTTCCTCCTCTCTCCCTCCTCTCTTCCTCCTCTCTCCCTCCTCTCCCTCCTCTCTTCCTCCTCTCTTCCTCCTCTCTCCCTCCTCTCTTCCTCCTCTCTTCCTCCTCTCTTCCTCCTCTCTCCCTCCTCTCTTCCTCCTCTCTCCCTCCTCTCTTCCTCCTCTCTCCCTCCTCTCTCCCTCCTCTCTCCCTCCTCTCTCCCTCCTCTCTTCCTCCTCTCTCCCTCCTCTCTCCTCCTCTCTCCCTCCTCTCTCCCTCCTCTCTTCCTCCTCTCTCCCTCCTCTCTTCCTCCTCTCTCCCTCCTCTCTCCCCCTCTCTCCCTCCTCTCTCCCTCCTCTCTCCCTCTCTCCCTCCTCTCTTCCTCCTCTCTCCCTCCTCTCTTCCTCCTCTCTCCCTCCTCTCTCCCTCCTCTCTTCCTCCTCTCTCCTCCTCTCTTCCTCCTCTCTCCCTCCTCTTCCTCCTCTCTCCTCCCTCCTCCTCTCCCTCCTCTCTTCCTCCTCTCTTCCTCCCTCTCCTCCTCTCTCCCTCCTCTCTTCCCTCCCTCTCTTCCTCCTCTCTTCCTCTCTCTCCTCCTCTCCCTCCTCTCTTCCTCCTCTCTTCCTCCTCTCTTCCTCCTCTCTCCCTCCTCTCTCCCTCCTCTCTCCCTCCTCTCTCCCTCCTCTCTCCCTCCTCTCTTCCTCCTCTCTCCCTCCTCTCTCCCTCCTCTCTCCCTCCTCTCTTCCTCCTCTCTCCCTCCTCTCTTCCTCCTCTCTCCTCTCTCTCCTCCTCTCTCCCTCCTCTCTTCCTCCTCTCTCCCTCCTCTCTTCCTCCTCTCTCTCCTCCTCTCTTCCTCCTCTCTTCCTCTCTCTCCTCCTCCTCCCTCCTCTCTCCCTCCTCTCTCCCTCCTCCTCTCTCCCTCCTCTCTTCCTCCTCTCTCCCTCCTCTCTCCCTCCTCTCTCCTCTCTTCCTCCTCTCCCTCCTCTCTCCCTCCTCTCTCCCTCCTCTCTCCCTCCTCTCTCCCTCCTCTCTCCCCCTCTCTCCCCTCTCCCTCCTCTTCCTCCTCTCTCCCTCCTCTCTCCCTCCTCTCTCCCTCCTCTCTTCCTCCTCTCTTCCTCCTCTCTTCCTCCTCTCTCCCTCCTCTCTCCCTCCTCTCTTCCTCCTCTCTTCCTCCTCTCTCCCTCCTCTCTCCCTCCTCTCTTCCTCCTCTCTCCCTCCACTCTTCCTTCTATCCTCCCTACATCTACATTTACATTTTTTGTCATTTATCAATAGCTACTTACAATAAGTGCATTTATCTTAAGATAGCTCGGTCAGACAACCACATCGCTCCTCCCTTCATCCATCTCTTCCATCAGGTGGCTGCTGGTCATGAGTGGTACATCCATGCTGTCTACACCGTGCGCTCCAGGGACCACGGCAACCGCAACTACAACAACCACAATCACGCTGTCGGCAAGCGGAGTCTGTTCCTGCAGCACCACGTCATCTCCAGTAGGGGGCGCCAGAAGAGAGCAGCTCCAGAGAAAGCGAGAGGAGAGGGCCAGGACAGGGGGACCAACCTCCGACATGTCCACCTGCAGAGAGCGCCCAGCCTCGGGCAGAGCTGGGCCGAAGGTCCCCTGATGGACTGGGAGCTCCAGGAGAGGGGGGAAGGTCCGATGGGAAGCCCAGAAAGGGAGACCTTGGATGGGGCCAAGGCGTCCGTGACACTGGCGGTGGTGGTGCTGGTAGTAGGGTGTCTGGGAGGGGTGGTGGTGTACGCTGTGTTTGTTAGGAGCTCCGCGGATTGCCTCTCCTCCTCTTGTTTCACCTCTTCCTCAAGGAGAGCATTGCCCCAAGGAGGAGAGGAGGGGAAGAACAGGAGAGGAGGAGGAGGAGGAGGAGAAAGAAGAGGAAGAGGAGGGGATGGGAGGAACAGGAGAGAAGGAGGAGGAGGAGAAAGAAGAGGAAGAGGAGGAGATGGGAGGAACAGGAGAGGAGAAGGTAGTGATGCAGATAGTTCAGAGGTGTAACGAGTTCTGATTATTACCCCTCCTCCTCTTCTTCCTCCTCCTCTACTTTCTCCTCCTCTGCCTCTTCATCCTCCTCCTCTTCTTCCTCCTACTCCTCCTCCTCCTCTTCTTCCTCCTCCGCCTCTTCCTCCTCCTCCTCTTCTTTCTCTTCCTCCTCCTCCTCTTCTTTCTCCTCCTCCTCCTCTTCTTCCTCCTCCTCCTCCTCCTCTTCTTTCTCTTCCTCCTCCTCCTCTTCTTTCTCCTCCTCCTCCTCTTCTTCCTCCTCCACCTCTTCCTCCTCCTCCTCTTCTTTCTCTTCCTCCTCCTCCTCTTCTTTCTCCTCCTCCTCTTCTTTCTCCTCCTCCTCCTCTTCTTCTTCCTCCTCCTCCTCCTCCTCTTCTTTCTCCTCCTCCTCCTCCTCCTCCTCCGCCTCCTCTTCTTTCTCCTCCTCCTCCTCTTCTTCCTCCTCCTCCTCCTCTTCTTTCTCCTCCTCCTCCTCTTCTTTCTCCTCCTCCTCCTCCTCCTCCTCCTCCTCCTCCTCCTCCTCTTCTTTCTCCTCCTCCTCCTCTTCTTTCTCCTCCTCCTCCTCCTCCTCCTCCTCCTCCTCCTCCTCCTCCTCCTCCTCCTCTTCTTCCTCCTCCTCTACTTTCTCCTCCTCCACCTCTTCCTCCTCCTCTTCTTTCTCTTCCTCCTCTTCTTCCGCCGCCTCTTCTTTCTCTTCCTCCTCCTCCTCCCCTTCTTACTCCCCCTCCTCCTCTTCCTCCTCCTCCACTTCTTTCTCCTCCTCTTCCTCCTCTTTCTCCTCCTCTTCCTCCTCTTCATCTTCCTCTTCTTCCTCCTCCTCCTCTTCTTTCTACTTTTCCAGGGGACCATTGCCACAAAGATAGTTATGTGGTGTAACCACAAATACACACTACCGTTCAAAATTTTGGGGTCACTTAAAAATGTCCTTATTTATGAAAGAAAAGCACATTTGTTGTCCATTAAAATAACATCAAATTGATCAGAAATACAGTGTAGACATTGTTAATGTTGTTAATGACTATTGTAGCTGGAAACGGCAGATTTTTGGGAGGAATGTCAACATAGGCGTGTACAGAGGCCCATTATGACCTGAAGCAGGACATTTCCACCTTTAGATTTTGTGGGGTAGAGAAAGTTAAGATATCAGACAGGGGGAGATGATATTAACTCTGAGTTGAAGGGAATGTTTGGGGATTTTCACCCTCCAGATATCATTTCCGAAAGGTCTTAATGATGAAATGCCTTTGTATGTTATGTTGTGAATTTGAACATGAACTATGCCCCTATTTCAGATTACTCTGATGTTTTTCGTACGATGTACCCAATGATTTTTGAAAACTTGCTCGGTAGGACTATGTCCTCATTGTGGCTTTAGCAGCTTCTGATAGGCTAATTGACATCATTTGAGTCAATTGAAGGTGTAAGGTGGATGTATATTCGGTACCATTGAACGCGAAGACCGACAACCGGCAAAACATCTATTCTATAACGACATGAACAAATGTCACTCTGAACTATCCATTCTAACCACGACAGAGAGAGAGACAGGACAGACAGACTCTCCAACAGCATCAAACTTTTCAACAGAGATCCCGACGACACACTGAGCGTAAATATATTTATTGATCGTAATTATTCCCGAATGAGTGAGCGTTCATGTGTAAAGGATTATCATTTCAATTGTTATAATTATCAACTTTGTAGTGTCTCATCTCTGTCGACCCCCTCTTCCCTGTTGTCCACCAAGCCGCGATACCGGTTTAGCCCACTAGGGCACATTCCCCTATCATTTCCTTGTAACTATCTACTGTTTGTTTATGCATTTCTGTGAATGAATTAGTTAGTAAATAAATGATTTAAGACAATTGACGTATGGATGACTCATAGTGAAGACTGGGTTTGTGCAGATAACCAACAATTTACTACGTTTGGAATGAGACTAACGTGAGGCAGCGTAGCCTAGTGGTTAGAGCGTTGAACTAGTAACCGGAAGGTTGCAAGTTCAAACCCCCGACCTGACAAGGTACAAAATCTGTTGTTCTGCCCCTGAACAGGCAGTTAACCCATTGTTCCTAGGCCGTCATTGAAAATTAGAATTTGTTCTTGACTGACTTGCCTAGTTAAATAAAGGTAAAAAAAAAGGTAAAATAAAGAATAAGTCATTAATCAGAAGACTAATTGATCAGATATTAAAATATCTGAAAAGTTATATTAGGAAAATTATAACTTTGTAATCTGAATATTTTCCTTGGTGCCCCGACTTCCTAGTTAATTACAGTTACATGATTAATCAGTTTAATCGCGTAATAATAATTACAGAGAGTTGTTTGATAAATAAGTCTTCAGTTTTAATGATGCCAAAGACGAGACACCACTCAAGAAGGAGACGCATTCTGTCTCCTAGAGATGAACGTACTTTGGTGCGAAAAGTGCAAATCAATCCCAGAACAACAGCAAAGGACCTTGTGAAGATGCTGGAGGAAACAGGTACAAAAGTATCTATATCCACAGTAAAACGAGTCCTATATCGACATAACCTGAAAGGCCGCTCAGCAAGGAAGAAGCCACTGCTCAAAAACCGCCATAAAAAAGACCCACTACGTTTTGCAACTGCACATGGGGACAAAGATCGTACATTTTGGAGAAATGTCCTCTGGTCTGATGAAACAAAAATAGAACCTTTTGGCCATAATGACCATCGTTATGTTTGGAGGAAAAAGGGGGAGGCTTGCAAGTCGAAGAACACCATCCCAACCGTGAAGCACGGGGGTGGCAGCATCATGTTGTGGGGGTGCTTTGTTGCAGGAGGGACTGGTGCACTTCACAAAATAGATGGCATCATGAGGGAAGAAAGTATGTGGATATATTGAAGCAACATCTCAAGACATCAGTCAGGAAGTTAAAGCTTGGTCGCCAATGGGTCTTCCAAATGGACAATGACCCCTAGCATACTTCCAAAGTTGTGGCAAAATGGCTCTCAGGATCAACTACCACATAGTCCACACGCTCACCTTCGCTCGAACCCATCGATCCAACACGCTCTTTTTCTGAAAACAAAAAGACAGGAGGGACTTTTATTCTGAAACACATACTTTTTTATATTGAATGAAAAACTGTTATTCTGAAAACATACTTTTATTTTGAAACAGATATGCAGCGCCATACCATAGAAAGGTATTAGAAATGTGCTTAGTTCCTAAAGAACTAACCTGGTAAATTAGGAAAAGAAACTGTCAAAATAAAGGTCTGTGTTTCAGAATAAAAGTGCCCTCCTGTCGCTGGTAAAGACAATCACACAGAATTACACATACACAGGATGGGTCATACATTGATTACTAATCCTGTCATAAAGGAAAACATTCCTAGCGGACGGAACAGATATGACGGCTGGTTACACAAAGAAATGGGGTTGGGTTTTGAATGAAAGCGCGGGAAGACTGAGGAACAAAGGAATTTGGTCTCTGATGGAACCTTGTAAAGCTGTGCTATCGTAAATACAGAATCTTATGCATTCTAAATAACCGCCCATTTGGAAAAGGAAAATGCTAGAAATATTTACTCTGAGCCGTGCTTCAATAGGTTGGTCATAGATCTTCCTGTCCTCTGAAGAATGTCTGGTAGAATAGATGCGTTGTCATGTGTCGTGTGTTTGGTAGAATAGATGCGTTGTCATGTGTCGTGTGTTTGGTAGAATAGATGCGTTGTCATGTGTCGTGTGTTTGGTAGAATAGATGCGTTGTCATGTGTCGTGTGTTTGGTAGAATAGATGCGTTGTCATGTGTCGTGTGTTTGGTAGAATAGATGCGTTGTCATGTGTCGTGTGTTTGGTAGAATGGATGCGTTGTCATGTGTCGTGTGTTTGGTAGAATAGATGCGTTGTCATGTGTCGTGTGTTTGGTAGAATGGATGCGTTGTCATGTGTCGTGTGTTTGGTAGGATGGATGCGTTGTCATGTGTCGTGTGTTTGGTAGAATGGATGCGTTGTCATGTGTCGTGTGTTTGGTAGAATAGATGCGTTGTCATGTGTCGTGTGTTTGGTAGAATAGATGCGTTGTCATGTGTCGTGTGTTTGGTAGAATGGATGCGTTGTCATGTGTCGTGTGTTTGGTAGAATGGATGCGTTGTCATGTGTCGTGTGTTTGGTAGAATGGATGCGTTGTCATGTGTCGTGTGTTTGGTAGAATAGATGCGTTGTCATGTGTCGTGTGTTTGGTAGAATGGATGCGTTGTCATGTGTCGTGTGTTTGGTAGAATGGATGCGTTGTCATGTGTCGTGTGTTTGGTAGAATGGATGTGTTGTCATGTGTCGTGTGTTTGGTAGAATGGATGCGTTGTCATGTGTCGTGTGTTTGGTAGAATGGTTGTGTTGTCATGTGTCGTGTGTTTGGTAATATGGATGCGTTGTCATGTGTCGTGTGTTTGGTAGAATAGATGCGTTGTCATGTGTCGTGTGTTTGGTAGAATAGATGCGTTGTCATGTGTCGTGTGTTTGGTAGAATGGATGCGTTGTCATGTGTCGTGTGTTTGGTAGAATGGATGCGTTGTCATGTGTCGTGTGTTTGGTAGAATAGATGCGTTGTCATGTGTCGTGTGTTTGGTAGAATAGATGCGTTGTCATGTGTCGTGTGTTTGGTAGAATGGATGCGTTGTCATGTGTCGTGTGTTTGGTAGGATGGATGCGTTGTCATGTGTCGTGTGTTTGGTAGAATGGATGCGTTGTCATGTGTCGTGTGTTTGGTAGGATGGATGTGTTGTCATGTGTCGTGTGTTTGGTAGAATGGATGCGTTGTCATGTGTCGTGTGTTTGGTAGAATGGATGTGTTGTCATGTGTCGTGTGTTTGGTAATATGGATACTTTGTCCATCTTTCCCTAGCCCACATTTACAGCTGCTGCTGCTGATCACTCAGGAGGTATCACTTCTTTAGTGAATAAGAGTTCCAAGTTCATACCAAATGGCCGTACTTTAAGCTCACGTAGAAGTTGGCTTTGTTCTGTAGTTTGATATTAGCCCTTTTAACGTATGGACTGTTGTCCTCATGTCCTCGGGAACACAAATGTTACATTTTCGTAAAGGGCTTATGTAGTAGGGAGAGAAGGGCGTGTTTCATAGTTCACAACCAATGTCTGTTCACATGGGCGGGGCCACTGAGTTGAGCCTAGTTCACTTATGAAAACAAATTCTCTCATTTAAAACCTAAAATTACATTTCATATTTTCATAAATTGTTTCATATTTAAACATTTAAATTGCACAACAATTTCATGTGAATCCGATAGCTAGAATGTGTAGACTTTCCAAGTTACAGTTTATGTCGTCCTGTCATCAGTAATAATGTCTCAGATGACAACTGATCTGACATCATATTCATTAAGTACCAACGCATCTTTTTAACTGGTTAGATTACCGAAATATGGTTCTGGCCCCCATCCTTTTGATGTTTTCAGGGCTTTCCAAGAGTCACTCTGTAGAGTAAAGAGAGAGAGAGGAAAGGGGGGAAGGTATTTATGGGGGTCATAAACTTCACCAACAGGCCGACGTCATGACACCTCCCTCACCAAGGCCAGGATGAGGAGGAGAGGTAAAGAGACAAGATTATCTCTGATGTTAATGAAGTCAGTATGTATCAGTCAAATATAGGGCTCGGATAAAAAGTGGTTTACTATTAATTTAATTTATTTGGGTAACAGACATATTCAACAAAATGTACAATGTGGACCCAGAAGATATCACTTGAAAGTATCAATTAAAACGCTTGTTTCCAAAGTGGTCCTCGATGGTAAAAACAACACCACAGCTTAAAGGTCTCCAAAGCACACACATCCCTGGGTCGCACTGCAGGCGTTAGCACACACATCCCTGGGTCACACTACACTGCAGGCGTTAGCACACACATCCCTGGGTCACACTACACTGCAGGCGTTAGCACACACATCCCTGGGTCGCACTGCAGGCGTTAGCACACACATCCCTGGGTCGCACTGCAGGCGTTAGCACACACATCCCTGGGTCACACTGCAGATGTTAGCACACACATCCCTGGGTCACACTGCAGATGTTAGCACACACATCCCTGGGTCACACTACACTGCAGGCGTTAGCACACACATCCCTGGGTCACACTGCACTGCAGGCGTTAGCACACACATCCCTGGGTCACACTGCACTGCAGGCGTTAGCACACACATCCCTGGGTCACACTGCAGATGTTAGCACACACATCCCTGGGTCACACTACACTGCAGGCGTTAGCACACACATCCCTGGGTCACACTGCAGGCGTTAGCACACACATCCCTGGGTCACACTGCAGGCGTTAGCACACACATCCCTGGGTCACACTGCAGGCGTTAGCACACACATCCCTGGGTCGCACTGCAGGCGTTAGCACACACATCCCTGGGTCGCACTGCAGATGTTAGCACACACATCCCTGGGTCACACTGCAGATGTTAGCACACACATCCCTGGGTCACACTGCAGGCGTTAGCACACACATCCCTGGGTCACACTGCAGATGTTAGCACACACATCCCTGGGTCACACTGCAGATGTTAGCACACACATCCCTGGGTCACACTGCAGGCGTTAGCACACACATCCCTGGGTCACACTGCAGGCGTTAGCACACACATCCCTGGGTCGCACTGCAGGTGTTAGCACACACATCCCTGGGTCACACTGCAGGCGTTAGCACACACATCCCTGGGTCGCACTGCAGGCGTTAGCACACACATCCCTGGGTCGCACTGCAGGCGTTAGCACACACATCCCTGGGTCGCACTGCAGGCGTTAGCACACACATCCCTGGGTCACACTACACTGCAGGCATTAGCACACACATCCCTGGGTCACACTGCAGATGTTAGCACACACATCCCTGGGTCACACTGCACTGCAGGCGTTAGCACACACATCCCTGGGTCACACTACACTGCAGGCGTTAGCACACACATCCCTGGGTCACACTGCAGGCGTTAGCACACACATCCCTGGGTCACACTGCAGGCGTTAGCACACACATCCCTGGGTCGCACTGCAGGCGTTAGCACACACATCCCTGGGTCGCACTGCAGATGTTAGCACACACATCCCTGGGTCACACTGCAGATGTTAGCACACACATCCCTGGGTCACACTGCAGGCGTTAGCACACACATCCCTGGGTCACACTGCAGATGTTAGCACACACATCCCTGGGTCACACTGCAGATGTTAGCACACACATCCCTGGGTCACACTGCAGGCGTTAGCACACACATCCCTGGGTCACACTGCAGGCGTTAGCACACACATCCCTGGGTCGCACTGCAGGTGTTAGCACACACATCCCTGGGTCACACTGCAGGCGTTAGCACACACATCCCTGGGTCGCACTGCAGGCGTTAGCACACACATCCCTGGGTCGCACTGCAGGCGTTAGCACACACATCCCTGGGTCGCACTGCAGGCGTTAGCACACACATCCCTGGGTCGCACTGCAGGCGTTAGCACACACATCCCTGGGTCACACTGCAGGCGTTAGCACACACATCCCTGGGTCACACTACACTGCAGGCGTTAGCACACACATCCCTGGGTCACACTGCAGATGTTAGCACACACATCCCTGGGTCACACTGCAGGCGTTAGCACACACATCCCTGGGTCACACTACACTGCAGGCGTTAGCACACACATCCCTGGGTCACACTGCAGATGTTAGCACACACATCCCTGGGTCACACTGCAGGCGTTAGCACACACATCCCTGGGTCGCACTGCAGACGTTAGCACACACATCCCTGGGTCACACTACACTGCAGGCGTTAGCACACACATCCCTGGGTCACACTGCAGACGTTAGCACACACATCCCTGGGTAGCACTGCAGGCGTTAGCACACACATCCCTGGGTCACACTGCAGGCGTTAGCACACACATCCCTGGGTCGCACTGCAGGCGTTAGCACACACATCCCTGGGTCACACTGCAGGCGTTAGCACACACATCCCTGGGTCACACTACACTGCAGGCGTTAGCACACACATCCCTGGGTCACACTACACTGCAGGCGTTAGCACACACATCCCTGGGTCACACTGCAGGCGTTAGCACACACATCCCTGGGTCACACTGCAGGCGTTAGCACACACATCCCTGGGTCACACTGCAGGCGTTAGCACACACATCCCTGGGTCACACTGCAGATGTTAGCACACACATCCCTGGGTCACACTGCAGGCGTTAGCACACACATCCCTGGGTCACACTGCAGGCGTTAGCACACACATCCCTGGGTCACACTGCAGGCGTTAGCACACACATCCCTGGGTCACACTGCAGATGTTAGCACACACATCCCTGGGTCACACTGCAGATGTTAGCACACGCATCCCTGGGTCACACTACACTGCAGGCGTTAGCACACACATCCCTGGGTCACACTGCAGGCGTTAGCACACACATCCCTGGGTCACACTGCAGATGTTAGCACACACATCCCTGGGTCACACTGCAGATGTTAGCACACACATCCCTGGGTCACACTGCAGATGTTAGCACACACATCCCTGGGTCACACTGCAGATGTTAGCACACACATCCCTGGGTCACTCAGTCTTTTCAGTTCACTGCAGCTAGCGACTGGAACGAGCTGCAACAAATACTCCAACTGGACAGTTTTATCTCAATCTCTTCATTCAAAGACTCAATCATGGACACTCTTACTGACAGTGGTGGCTGCTTTGTGTGATGTAGTGCCCAATAATGTTTGTACCATGTGTTGTTCTGCTACAATGTTGTGTTGCTACCATGTTGTGATGTGGTGTTGCTACCATTTTGTGATGTGGTGTTGCTACCATGTTGTGATGTGGTGTTGCTACCATGTTGTGTTGTCATGTTGTGTTGCTACCATGTTGTGTTGCTACCATGCTGTGTTGTCATGTTGTGTTGCTACCATGCTGTGTTGTCATGTTGTGTTGCTACCATGCTGTGTTGTCATGTTGTGTTGCTACCATGTTGTGATGTGGTGTTGCTACCATGCTGTGTTGTCATGTGGTGTTGCTACCATGGTGTGTTGTCATGTTGTGTTGCTACCATGCTGTGATGTTGCTACCATGCTGTGTTGTCATGTGGTGTTGCTACCATGGTGTGTTGTCTTGTTGTGTTGCCACCTTGGTGTTTTGTCATGTTGTGTTGCTACCATGTTGTGTTGTCATGTTGTGTTGTTGTCTTAGGTCTCTCTTCATGTTGTGTTGTCATGTTCTGCTGCTGCCATGCTGTGTTGTCATGTTGTGTTGCTACCATGGTGTGTTGTCATGTTGTGTTGTTGTCTTAGGTCTCTCTTTATGTTGTGTTGTCATGTGGTGTTGCTGCCATGCTGTGTTGTCATGTTGTGTTGCTACCATGTTGTGTTGTCATGTTGTGTTGTTGTCTTAGGTCTCTCTTCATGTTGTGTTGTCATGTTGTGCTGCTGCCATGCTGTGTTGTCATGTTGTGATGCTACCATGGTGTGTTGTCATGTTGTGTTGTTGTCTTAGGTCTCTCTTTATGTTGTGTTGTCATGTGGTGTTGCTACCATGTTGTGTTGCTACCATGTTGTGTTGCTACCATGCTGTGTTGTCATGTTGTGTTGCTACCATGCTGTGTTGTCATGTTGTGTTGCTACCATGTTGTGATGTGGTGTTGCTACCATGCTGTGTTGTCATGTGGTGTTGCTACCATGGTGTGTTGTCATGTTGTGTTGCTACCATGCTGTGATGTTGCTACCATGCTGTGTTGTCATGTGGTGTTGCTACCATGGTGTGTTGTCTTGTTGTGTTGCTACCTTGGTGTTTTGTCATGTTGTGATACTACCATGTTGTGTTGTCATGTTGTGTTGTTGTCTTAGGTCTCTCTTCATGTTGTGTTGTCATGTTGTGTTGCTGCCATGCTGTGTTGTCATGTTGTGTTGCTACCATGTTGTGTTGTCATGTTGTGTTGTTGTCTTCGGTCTCTCATCATGTTGTGTTGTCATGTTGTGCTGCTGCCATGCTGTGTTGTCATGTTGTGATGCTACCATGGTGTGTTGTCATGTTGTGTTGTTGTCTTAGGTCTCTCTTTATGTTGTGTTGTCATGTGGTGTTGCTACCATGTTGTGCTGCTACCATGTTGTGTTGCTACCATGCTGTGTTGTCATGTTGTGCTGCTACCATGCTGTGTTGTCATGTTGTGTTGCTACCATGCTGTGTTGTCATGTTGTGTTGCTACCATGTTGTGATGTGGTGTTGCTACCATGCTGTGTTGTTATGTGGTGTTGCTACCATGGTGTGTTGTCATGTTGTGTTGCTACCATGCTGTGATGTTGCTACCATGCTGTGTTGTCATGTGGTGTTGCTACCATGGTGTGTTGTCTTGTTGTGTTGCTACCTTGGTGTATTGTCATGTTGTGTTGCTACCATGTTGTGTTGTCATGTTGTGTTGTTGTCTTAGGTCTCTCTTCATGTTGTGTTGTCATGTTGTGCTGCTGCCATGCTGTGTTGTCATGTTGTGTTGCTACCATGCTATGTTGTCATGTTGTGTTGTTACCATGTTGTGTTGTCATGTTGTGTTGTTGTCTTAGGTCTCTCTTTATCCTGTGTTGTCATGTTGTGTTGCTACCATGTTGTGTTGCTACCATGCTATGTTGTTGTCTTAGGTCTCTCTTTATGTTGTGTGGTCTCCCTTTTTTTAAATGTGTAATCCCAGGCCCCTGTCATCACAGGAGTCCTTCTTGCCTTTTGGTAGGCCGTCATTGTAAATCATAATTTGTTCTTAAACTGACTTGTCTAGTTAAATATAGGTTGAATAAAATATCTATATTTTTTTAACTATGCAAGAAAGCCCATATTATTATCGAATAGGTGAATGTGCCACAACACGCCACACCGCTAGATGGCGATACTGCTGTTCCTCAGCTACATTGTCAACACGGCTCCACTTCTTCCTTTCTCTGCGCCGTCAAAAACAACAACAGGCGTCTCTTACAGACACAGCATTTCAAACACTATTATTCTAACCAAACGACTTATCTAGATAATATTAGGGTTAACATCGATGCAACCGGTTCCAGAGTAGTTACAGTTTTCTTCGTGTTTATTTATAGACACGGCGAGGTGTTGAAAATGAAAACGAGTTTGGGTTTAGCCGTGAAGCTAAACGTTTAGCAAGAGGCACTGAGGTGTGTTCACAAATAACAAAACGATAGACCGGTCAGGGTGGAGAAAAATAACCCAGCTATGTTATGGAGTATCTAGATTAAGTGTCGGATCTTACTATATTACATTCTGCCGTAAGGACAAAAGGAGAGACAGTCAAACCCAGTTAGTTATGACCATGTCGCTGATCCAGGCCTGCCGCAGTTTGGTCTTATCTACATGGCTTTTATCGTTTTGTTTCGTCCACTTCTTCTGTTTAGATTTCACCGTGGCCGAGAGAGAGGAGTGGTACACCGCTTTCATCAATATCACCTACATAGATCCGATCACCTCTATGATCCGGACGGAGAAGACTGAATGCGGTCGATATGGGGAACATTCACTGAAACGCGACGCCAAAGGAGTCGTGATACTTCCATCTCTTTCCCAGGACTGGCAAGCCTGTGATCCGGGTACCTTGTTCCCGGTTCCGGTCCAGGGCAGTGCATGGATAGCCCTGATAGCCAGTGGAAACTGCACCTATAAGGAAAAGATTCGACATGCAGCGAACCAAAACGCCTCGGCCATTGTCATATTCAACGTTGGATCCAGCAACGCCAATGATACAATCACCATGTCATATTCAGGTAACAGTATTGACTAGCTAGATAGTCATCTGATTTATCGGCTCACACAGTGTAGATTTCCTATATACAATTCACATCTCATCATGCAAATACTGGGTAGTTTCCCAGTATTTGCCAAGACACTTGAATAATCTATAACAAGGTGCTTTGAAGCTGTTCTGGCAGCTGGTATGGCCCCTGGCTGAGGAACCCAGTCTACTCTTGTTTGTGTCAGAGAGAGAGCTTTCATCCAGACCTTATTGTTCTGACTGCCAGAGACAAGCTCATTGGTTAAGGCGCTGGTCATTCTGCCAACTATACAACTATCTTTATGTTATCTCACTGCATAGAGTAGAGAATGCTGTGTGTCTCTATAGGTAGTAGAGAATGCTGTCTCTAGAGGTCTACCGATTATGATTTTTCAACACCGATACCGATTATTGGAGGACCAAAAAAGCAGATACCGATTAATCCGATTAATCGGCCGATTTTTTTTATTTTATTTATTTATTTGTGATAATGACAATTACAACAATACTGAATGAACACTTATTTTAACTTTATATAATACATCAATAAAATAAATTTAGCCTCAAATAAATAATGAAACATGTTCAATTTGGTTTAAATAATTCAAAAACAGTGTTGGAGAAGAAAGTCAAAGTGCAATATGTGCCATGTAAGAAAGGTAATGTTTCAGTTCCTTGCTCAGAACATGAGAACATATGAAAGCTGGTGGTTCCTTTTAACATGAGTCTTCAATATTCCCAGGTAAGAAGTTTTAGGTTGTAGTTATTATAGGAATTATAGGACTATTTCTCTCTATACCATTTGTATTTCATTAACCTTTCACTATTGGATGATCTTATAGGCACTTTAGTATTGCCAGTGTAACAGTATAGCTTCCGTCCCTCTCCTCGCTCCTCCCTGGGCTCGAACCAGGAACACAACAACAGCCACCATCGAAGCATGGAGTAGAGAATTTTTCATTCATTTATTTCACCTTTATTTAACCAGGTAGGTCAGTTGAGAACAAGTTCTCATTTACAACTGCGACCTGGTCAAGATAAAGCAAAGCAGTGCGACACAAACAACAACACAGAGTTACACATAAACAAACATACAGTCAATAATACAATAGGAAGGTCTATATACAGTGTGCACATATGAGGTAAGATAGGGAGGTAAGGCAATAAATAGGCCATAGTGGTAATTACAATATAGCAATTAACACTGGAGTGACAGATGTGCAAGTAGAGCTACTGGGGTGCAAAAGAGCAAGATAAATAAATATGGGGATGAGGTAGTTGGCTATTTACAGATGGGCTATTTACAGATGGGCTGTTTACAGATGGGCTGTTTACAGGTACAGAGATCTGCAAGCTGCTCTGACAGCTGGTGCTTAAAGTTAGTGAGAGAGATATGAGTCTCCAGCTTCAGAGATTTTTGTCATTTGTTCCAGTCATTGGCAGCAGAGAACTGGAAGTAAAGGTGGCCAAAGGGAGTGTTGGCTTTGGGGATGACCAGTGAGATATACTTCCTGGAGCACGTACTATGAGTGGGTGCTGCTATGGTGACCAGTGAGCTGAGATAAGGCTGGGCTTTACCTAGCAAAGACTTATAAATGCCCTGGAGCCAGTGGGTTTGGCGATGAATATGTAGCAAGGCCCAGCCAACGAGAGTATACAGGTCACAGTGGTGGGTAGTTTATGGGGCTTTGGTGACAAAACGGATGGCACTGTGATAGACTGCATCCAATTTGTTGAGTAGAGTGTTGGAGGCTATTTTATAGATGACGTCACCGAAGTCGAGGATCGGTAGTCAGTTTTACTAGGGTAAGTTTGGCAGCGTGAGTGAAAGATGCTTTGTTGCGAAATAGGAAGCCGATTCTAGATTTAATTTTGGATTGGAGATATTTGATGTGGGTCTGGAAGGAGAGTTTACAGTCTAACCAGACACCTAGGTATTTGTAGTTGTCCACGTATTCTATGTCAGAACCGTCCAGAGTAGTGATGTTGGACGGGCGGGCGGGTGCAGGCAGCGATCGGTTGAAGAGCATGCATTTAGTTTTACTTGTATTTAAGAGCAATTGGAGGCCACGGAAGGAGAGTTGTATGGCATTGAAGCTCGTCTGGAGGTTTGTTAACACAGTGTCCAAAGAAGGGCCAGAAGTATACAGAATGGTGTCGTCTGCGTAGAGGTGGATCAGAGACTCACCAGCAGCAAGAGTGACATCATTGATATTTACGTAGGCTCCCTGGCCTGTTTGCAAATGTAGGCATGTAAATCTGCCCATTTGGCGATCTGATAGTATTTCTGATTGGCTTAACTCACCACCTGACCACCACTAGGAGGAGCTTGTCAAAGTAATGTTTTCTGATTGGCTTAAACAGCAAGCAAACAAATTCTGTTTTTACAGAAAATCATTTTGAGAATGACAATAGTTCCTGAATGTGTTTGAACAAATCTTTCCATTTCGCTGAACCACTCAGTGTGAAAGGGGAAAATGTAAAATGCTCTGATCCAGTGGAAATGTCATAAAATAAGCCTGCTTGATTACTGATTTTCCCAGCCTGCAGCTGTCTGTTCCTTGCTCACTGGGGAAACTCTGAGGACACAGAATATTTTATTACAATATTACACGTTTGCTAAAGAGAAAGCTTGTACTCGTTGTGTAACTATTGTTACTTTCATTATTACGTGTTTTTACCTTTAGCATTTCACTGTTAGTCTGTTGTTGTTAACGGGACAAATACAATTGGATTCATTTTACAGGTTGACCTTTTTATGAATCTTGTCCTGTAGGAAGAACTGAGTGATTTCCGCTAGATAGGCCAGCTGCAAAATCAAAATAGGCTATAAAATGAAAAATTCTCATTCACTTTCTCTCCTCCTTTCTCTCCTCCTCCCTCCCCTGTCAGGTATGGGTGATGTGGTCGCCGTCATGATCCCAGAACCTAAAGGTCGCGAGGTCGCCGCTCTGCTTGAGCGGAACGTCACGGTAACCATGCACATCACCATAGGAACGCGTAACCTCCAGAAGTACGTGAGCAGGACGTCGGTGGTGTTCGTCTCCATCTCCTTCATCATCCTGATGATCATCTCTCTGGCCTGGCTCGTCTTCTACTATATACAGAGGTTCAGATACGCCAACGCACGAGACCGTAACCTGGTAGGGTTCAGTAACACACCAGGCTACAGCACTTGTTGCAGACAGGGCATACATTTGATTTCTGAGGGCCAACTCCTAGTCTTCTATCTCTCCTCTCTCTCTCGCCCCTTCCTCTCTCTCTCGCCCCTTCCCCTCTCTCTCGCCCCTTCCCCTCTCTCTCTCGCCCCTTCCCCTCTCTCTCTCGCCCCTTCCCCTCTCTCTCTCGTCCCTTCCCCTCTCTCTCTCTCGCCCCTTCCCCTCTCTCCTCGCCCTTCCCCTCTCTCTCTCGCCCCTTCCCCTCTCTCTCTTCGCCCCTCCCCTCTCTCTCTCGCCCTTCCCCTCTCTCTCTCGCCCCTTCCCCTCTCTCTCTCTCGCCCCTTCCCCTCTCTCTCTCGCCCCTTCCCCTCTCTCTCTCGCCCCTTCCCCCCTCTCTCTCGCCCCTTCCCCCTTTCCCCTCTCTCTCGCCCCTTCCCCTCTCTCTCCCCCCTTCCCCTCTCTCTCTCGCCCTTCCCCTCTCTCTCTTCGCCCCTTCCCCTCTCTCGCCCCTTCCCCTCTCTCGCCCCTCTCTCTTCTCCTCTCGCCCCTCTCTCTCTCTCTCGCCCCTCTCTCTTCTCTCGCCCTCTCTCTCTCTCTCGCCCCTCTCTCTCTCTCTCGCCCTCTCTCTCTCTCTCGCCCCTCTCCCCTCTCTCTCTCGCCCCTCTCTCTCTCTCTCTCGCCCCTCCCCCCTCTCTCTCTCGCCCTCTCTCTCTCTCTCGCCCCTCCCTCTCTCTCTCTCTCTCTCGCCCCTCCCTCTCTCTCTCTCTCTCTCGCCCCTCTCTCTCGCTCTCTCTCGCCCCTCTCTCTCGCCTCTCGCTCTCTCTCGCCCCCTCCCTCTCGCTCTCTCTCGCCCCCTCCCCTCTCTCCAGAGGCGTCTGGGAGATGCAGCTAAGAAAGCCATCAGTAAGCTGCAGGTCAGGACCATCAGGAAGGGAGATGGGGAGACGGAGTCAGACTTTGATAACTGTGCCGTGTGTATCGAGGGTTACAAGCCAAACGACGTGGTCAGGATCCTACCCTGCAGGTAACCAAACGTTAACCCCACTTATAATCCTCTATGTCAGGATACTACCCTGCAGGTAACCAAACTACCTTAACCTGTCTAGGACTGGGGTTCCGCTAGCCAGTGAAAGTGCAGGGCGCCAAATTCAAAACAACAGAAATCTCCTAATTAAAATTCCTCAAACATACAAGTATTTTACAACCATTTTAAAGACTAAACTTCTCGTTAACTTCTCGTTAATCCAGCCGCAGTGTCCGATTTCAAAAAGCCTTTACAGCGAAAGCACACCAAACGATTATGTTAGGTCACCACCAAGCCACAGAATAAACACCGCCATTTTTTCCAGCCAGAGAGAGGAGTCACAAAAAGCAGAAATAGAGATCAAATGAATCACTAACCTTTGATGATCTTCATCAAATGACACTCATAGGACTTCATGTTACACAATACATGAATGTTTTGTTTGATAGAGTTCATATTTATATAAAAACATCAGCGTTTACATTGGAGTTTTACGTTCAGTAGTTTTAAAACATGCGGTGATTTTGCGGAGACCACTCACTCAAAGAGCCCTTATGAGCCCCTCCTTTAGAGTAGAATCCTCAAAACACTTTCTAAATACTGTTGACATCTAGTGGAAGCCTTGGGAAGTGAAACAGTCTGAACCCCGCTTATCGACCTGTCTGAACCCCGCTTATCGACCCTGTCTGAACCCCGCTTATCGACCTGTCTGAAACCCCGCTTATCGACCTGTCTGAACCCCGCTTATCGACCTGTCTGAACCCCGCTTATCGACCTGTCTGAACCCCGCTTATCGACCTGTCTGAACCCCGCTTATCGACCTGTCTGAACCCCGCTTATCAACATGTTATAACCTCTATCTCCTGTCAGACATCTGTTCCATAAGAACTGCGTGGACCCCTGGCTGCTGGACCACAGGACCTGTCCCATGTGCAAGATGAACATCCTCAAAGCCCTGGGTATCGCTGTGAGTCATTTCAGAATCATTCAGGAGTTGTTCAGGAGTCATTTACAGAGTTATCAATGAGTCACTTAGTCTTTTTTCCTTTTGGTCACCATCAGAATTGAGTTTATCCAAATCCATCCAAACTTGATTCCATCACACCCGACACAATTGAATATATTTGAACTGAACTGTTTCTCTCTAATCTTTCTCTCCGTTTCTGTCTGTCTCTCTGTTTCTGTCTGTCTCTCTGTTTCTGTCTGTCTCTCTGTTTCTGTCTGTCTCTCTGTTTCTGTCTGTCTCTCTGTTTCTGTCTGTCTCTCTGTTTCTGTCTGTCTCTCTGTTTCTGTCTGTTTCTCTGTTTCTGTCTCTCTGTGTCTCTGTCTCTGTCTCTCTCCCTGTGTCTCTGTCTCTGTCTCTCTCCCTGTGTCTCTCTCTGTCTCTGTCTCTCTCCCTCTGTCTCTCTCTCTCTCTGTGTCTCTCTCTGTGTCCTCCTCTCTCTGTGTTGCTCTCTCTCTGTGTGTTATCTCTCTGTCTCTCTGTCTCCCCTTCTCTGTGTCTCTCCTCTCTCTCTGTTGTTCTATCTTCGTCTCTGTGTCCTCTCTCCTCTCTCTCTCTGGTGTCCTCTCTTCCTCTCTCTCTCTCTCTGTTCGCGACACTCTATACTCTCTCTCTCTCTCTCTGTGTGTATCGCCTCTCTCTCTCTCGTCTGTGGTGTATCTCTCTCTCTCTTCTATATCTATGTGTTGTGCTCTCTCTCTCTCTCTGTTTGTGTATCTCTCTCTCTATCTCTCGTGTGTCTCTCTCTCTCTCGATACTCTGTGTTGTTGTCTCTTTGTGTTTGTTTTGTCTTTCTCTCTCTCTCTATGTGTTGTGTCTCTCCTATCTCTCTATCTCTCCTGTTTGTGTTGTATACCTCTCTCGTGTTCTCTCTCTCTCTCTGTTTTGTCTCTCGCTCATCTCTCTGTGTGTCTCTCTCTCTCTCTGTTTGGTCGCTCTCTCTATTGTGATGTATCTCTTCTCTCTCGCTCTCTCTGTGTGTGTCTCTATCTCTACTGTCTCTCTCTCTCTCTCCTTCTTCTCTGTGTCCTCTCTTCTCTCTCATCTCTCTGGTCTCTCTCTCTATCTATCTGTGTGTGTGTGTGTCTCTGTCTCCTTCTCTATACAGTTAAATGCAGACTGGTCTGGATGAGGTTTGCCATCTCGGACTATGAGATGATGAGTGTGGGTGGTGGTGGTGGGGGGTCGGGGTTCTGGCCTAGAGGCTGTGGTGTCGGGAGGGTCAAGTGACGGGACCCTCAGTGAGGGGGGGTCGGTGGTTCTAGACCCGGGGGTGCGGAGGGTGGGGCTCCCCCAAGACTACCACGACCCAGACCCTCTGAGGGATAGTCCCATTACTGCTACTACTGATACCCACACAGGTAAGACTACCGACACGCAGGCGAGGCCTACCGACACGCAGGCGAGCCTACCGACACGCAGGCGAGCCTACCGACACGCAGGCGAGCCTACCGACACGCAGGCGAGCCTACCGACACGCAGGCGAGCCTACCGACACGCAGGCGAGCCTACCGACACGCAGGCGAGCCTACCGACACGCAACTAGCGAGACGCAGGCGAGCCTACCGACACGCAGGCGAGCCTACCGACACGCAGGCGAGACTACCGAGACGCAACTACCGACACGCAGGCGAGCCTACCGACACTCGCCTACAGAGACGCAGGCGAGACTGCCGACACGCAGCTACCGACACGCAACTGGTGACACGCAGGCGAGACTACTGACACGCAGCTAGCGACACGCAACTACCGAGACTAGCGACACGCAACTACCGAGACTAGCGACACGCAACTACCGAGACTAGCGACACGCAACTACCGAGACTAGCGACACGCAACTACCGAGACTAGCGACACGCAACTACCGAGACTAGCGACACGCAACTACCGAGACTAGCGACACGCAACTACCGAGACTAGCGACACGCAGCTACCGAGACTAGCGACACGCAACTACCGAGACTAGCGACACGCAGCTACCGAGACTAGCGACACGCAGCTACCGAGACTAGCGACACGCAGCTACCGAGACTAGCGACACGCAGCTACCGAGACTAGCGACACGCAGCTACCGAGACTAGCGACACGCAGCTACCGAGACTAGCGGACACGCAGCTACCGAGACTAGCGACACGCAGCTCCCGAGACTAGCGACACGCAGCTCCCGAGACTAGCGACACGCAGCTCCCGAGACTAGCGACACGCAGCTCCCGAGACTAGCGACACGCAGCTCCCGGACTAGCGACACGCAGCTCCCGAGACTAGCGACACGCAGCTCCCGAGACTAGCGACACGCAGCTCCCGAGACTAGCGACACGCAACTCCCGAGACTAGCGACACGCGGGCGAGACTAGCGACACGCAACTACCGAGACTAGCGACACGCAGCTACCGACAGGCGGGCGAGACTAGCGACACGCAGCTACCGAGACTAGCGACACGCAGCTACCGAGACTAGCGACACGCAGCTCCCGAGACTAGCGACACGCAGCTCCCGAGACTAGCGACACGCAGCTCCCGAGACTAGCGACACGCAGCTCCCGAGACTAGCGACACGCAGCTCCCGAGACTAGCGACACGCAGCTCCCCGAGACTAGCGACACGCAGCTCCCGAGACTAGCGACACGCAGCTCCCGAGACTAGCGACACGCAGCTCCCGAGACTAGCGACACGCAGCTCCCGAGACTAGCGACACGCAGCTCCCGAGACTAGCGACACGCGGGCGAGACTAGCGACACGCAACTACCGAGACTAGCGACACGCAGCTACCGACAGGCGGGCGAGACTAGCGACACGCAGCTACCGGCAGGCGGGCGAGACTAGCGGCAGGCGGGCGAGACTAGCGACACGCAGCTACCGACAGGCGGGCGAGACTAGCGGCAGGCGGGCGAGACTAGCAATTACCGAGACTAGCGACACGCAGCTACCGACAGGCGGGCAAGACTAGCGGCAGGCGGCGAGACTAGCGGCACGCGGGCACGCACGCACAGCACTCATAGTGCCACCTGGTGGCAGCTTTAATGAATTGCATCCTCACCTCTCCCTCTTTCTCTCTCTATTCCCTCTCTCTCTCATGCCTCTTTCTCCTCTCCCTCTCTCTGTCTCTCTCATCGTTCTTTTGTCTCCTCCTCCCCCTGTATCTCTCTCTCTCTCTGTCTCTCATCGTTCTTTTGTCTCCTCCTCCCCCTGTCTCTCTCTCTCTCTGTCTCTCATCGTTCTTTTGTCTCCTCCTCCCCCTGTCTGTCTCTCTCTCTCTGTCTCTCATCGTTCTTTTGTCTCCTCCTCCCCCTGTCTGTCTCTCTCTCTCTGTCTCTCATCGTTCTTTTGTCTCCTCCTCCCCCTGTCTCTCTCTCTCTGCCTCTCATCGTTCTTTTGTCTCCTCCTCCCCCTGTCTCTCTCTCTCTGCCTCTCATCGTTCTTTTGTCTCCTCCTCCCCCTGTCTCTCTCTCTGCCTCTCTCATCCTTTTGTCTACTCCCCCTGTCTCCCTCTCTCTCTCGCTCTCTCTCCCTCTGCCTCTCTCGGCCTTCTTTTGTCTCCTCCTCCCCCTGTCTCTCTCTCTCTAGGTGAGTTCCAGCCCATGACCAGCAGTGCGTCTGTGGCATCCCTGGTGATCACCGTGGAAACGGGGCTGTCTGACGAAGAACTGTCACTAGAACCACCAACCCCTACTGGGGACAACCAGTCCTGAGACCAAGGGCCTAATTGGGGCCACACTGGTGCCAGAACCATGACTGTACCGGGGTTAAGTCTGGTTTAGCCTGGCCCTGGGACAAATCTAACCTGGGACAGAGGACGGAGACATACCTGCAGGCTAAGATTTACTTGGACTATGGCTGCATGTATGGACACACCTGTCTATGGCTACCTGGGATGGACCTACCTGTCTATGGCTACCTGGGATGGACCTACCTGTCTATGGCTACCCGGGATGGACCTACCTGTCTATGGCTACCCGAGATGGACATACCTGTCTATGGCTACCTGGGATGGACCTACCTGGATAAACTGATCTGGGATGGACTTACCTGGGATGGACCTACCTGGGATGGACCTACCTGGGATGGCTACCCGAGATAGACATACCTGTCTATGGCTACCTGGGATGGACCTACCTGGATAAACTGATCTGGGATGGACCTACCTGTCTATGGCTACCTGGGATGGACCTACCTGGGTTGGACCTACCTGGGATGGCTACCCGAGATAGACATACCTGTCTATGGCTACCTGGGATGGACCTACCTGGATAAACTGATCTGGGATGGACCTACCTGTCTATGGCTACCTGGGATGGACCTACCTGGGTTGGACCTACCTGGATAAACTGATCTGGGATGGACCTACCTGGGATGGGATTACATGGCTCACCTCCTACCTACATGGGGAATAGACTGGCTATGGTTTATGGTCCTCTGCCCTGTATGGATTATGGAGCTGTAGCTAGAGTATGGAGCAAAAGGTGTGGCTATACCTTTCTGAGATATGGACTTGGCTGGTTGGTTACCTGGTGGGCTATGCTGTGTGTCATGAAACTGTTACATGGAGCCCAGGAAATGCATCTGGAACCAAGTGTTTCACAATAAGAGTTCAGGTCACGCACTGACCAATATGGAAACAACGGAACCTTGGGATCTGTTAAACTCATATCTCTAGAAGTGACAGTTTGAAACAGGACCTTGGGATCTGTTAAACCCATATCTCTAGAAGTGACAGTTTGAAACAGGACCTTGGGATCTGTTAAACCCATATCTCTAGAAGTGACAGTTTGAAACAGGACCTTGGGATCTGTTAAACCCATATCTCTAGAAGTGACAGTTTGAAACAGGACCTTGGGATCTGTTAAACCCATATCTCTAGAAGTGACTGTTTGAAACAGGACCTTGGGATCTGTTAAACCCATATCTCTAGAAGTGACAGTTTGAAACAGGACCTTGGGATCTGTTAAACCCATATCTCTAGAAGTGACAGTTTGAAACAGGACCTTGGGATCTGTTAAACCCATATCTCTAGAAGTGACAGTTTGAAACAGGACCTTGTCCACCATCACGCAGAGACACACAGTACTGTTGTAGCTTACATGACACGAGGTTCACTCAATACTCGTGAACAACCGGTGCAGATATCACGGGGACTTTTATTTTGGAAAAAGCCCTCTGGGAGATGTAGTCAGTGGACCTGCTCTGACATTATCTCCGCTGTGTCTGGAACGAGGCTGGGCTCTACCTACGGTAACCATGGATACGAACACACAACTACGTAGTGTTGCTCCAACAGCGCTGCGGTATTTTTTAAGTAACCACACCAGTATTATCTATACCCTGCCTGTGTCTCTTTCTATGGTCATATATCTGCCGGTCAGTCTGTCTATGTCTGTACCATCATCTCACAGTATTATCTATACCCTGCCTGTGTCTCTTTCTATGGTCATATATCTGCCGGTCAGTCTATGTCTGTACCATCATCTCACAGTATTGCATTGTTTTATTCGTGTTTATTATTACTGCTTTTTAAAGTTGTTTTTTTACTACATACAGTACCTCTGTCTGGCTTAACTGGCCAATCAGAGTTGGTTGTGTCTGGCTTAACTGGCCAATCAGAGTTGGTGTGTCTGGCTTAACTGGCCAATCAGAGTTGGTTGTGTCTGGCTTAACTGGCCAATCAGAGTTGGTTGTGTCTGGCTTAACTGGCCAATCAGAGTTGGTTGTGTCTGGCTTAACTGGCCAATCAGAGTTGGTTGTGTCTGGCTTAACTGGCCAATCAGAGTTGGTTGTGTCTGGCTTAACTGGCCAATCAGAGTTTGTTGTGGTTGTGTTGTTGCCATGGTGTTGCCAATAACTGCCATTTTTAAAACCAGGGCCATGTTCAGTAGGAAAAGGTTTTGGAACGTTCTAGATAAAAAATTCTATGAATAGAGCCGCTGTGATTTCAGTATTTTACATGTCAGAGAGGCATGTTTGTTTGATATTGAACTAAAATATATAAACACACCATGTAAAGTGTTGGTCCCATGTTTCATGAGCTGAAATTAAACAGAAATGTTCCATATTCACAAAAAGCTGATTTCTCTCAAATTTTGTGGACAAATGTGTTTACATCCCTGTTAGTGAACATTTCTCTGCCAAGATAATCCATCCACCTGCCAGGTGTGGCATATCAAGAAGCTGATTAAACGGTATGATCATTACATAGGTGCACCTTGTGCTGGGGACAATAAAAGGCCACTCTAAAAATGTGTAGTTCCCTGAGGGAGCGTGCAAATCTGCTGCTAAAAAAATGAAATGTTTATTTCTCTACCATAAGCCGCCTCCAACGTCGTTTTGGTATGTCTATGTGGGTATGTCTAACAGGTTTCACAACCAGCTTCTTCGCCTGCGGGATCATCTGAGACCAGCCACCCAGACAGCTGACGAAACTGACGAGTATTTCTACCTGTAATTAAGCCCTTTTGTGGGGAAAAACTCATTCTGATCACTCTGACTGGCTCCCTAGTGGATCGGCCTGGCTCCCTAGTGGATCGGCCTGGCTCCCTAGTGAGTGGGCTTATGCCCTCCCAGGCACATCCATGGCCTCTGCCCAGTCATAGGAAATCCATAGATTAGGGCCAAATGTATTTATTTAAATTGACTGATTTCCTTCTGGGAACAGTAACTCAGTAAAATCATTTTAATGTTGCGTTTCATTTTTTTGTCTGAACAAAATGTTTTGCCCTGGCGGGTTCTAGAGATGACAGTCAATGTTACGGTAACCGTCTGGAAACCTTTTCAGAACCTTTCTTCAACGTTGTTCGTTGGTTGTTTTTGGTGGGAGGGACTGGCTGCAAAATAACATGTCTGTGTAATCTCAGTGGATGCATCCCAAACGGCACCCTAATCCATATATAGTGCACTACTTTAGACCAGAACCCTATAGAACCCTATTCCCTACATAGTGCACTACTTTAGACCAGAACCCTATAGAACCCTATTCCCTACATAGTGCACTACTTTAGACCAGAACCCTATAGAACCCTATTCCCTACATAGTGCACTACTTTAGACCATAGCCCTATTCCCTATATACTGCACTACTTTAGACCAGAGCCCTATAGAACCCTATTCCCTACATAGTGCACTACTTTAGACCAGAACCCTATAGAACCCTATTCCCTACATAGTGCACTACTTTAGACCATAGCCCTATTCCCTATATACTGCACTACTTTAGACCGGAGCCCTATAGAACCCTATTCCCTACATAGTGCACTACTTTAGACCAGGGCCCTATTCCCTACATAGTGCACTACTTTAGACCAGAACCCTATTCCCTACATAGTGCACTACTTTAGACCATAGCCCTATTTCCTATATACTGCACTACTTTAGACCATAGCCCTATTCCCTATATAGTGCACTACTTTAGACCAGAGCCCTATAGAACCCTATTCCCTATATAGTGCACTACTTTAGACCAGGGCCCTATAGAACCCTATTCCCTATATAGTGCACTACTATAGACCAGAGCCCTATAGAACCCTATTCCCTATATAGTGCACTACTTTAGACCAAGGCCCTATTCCCTATATAGTGCACTACTTTAGACCAGAGTCCTATAGTGCACTACTATAGACCAGAGCCCTATAGAACCCTATTCCCTATATAGTGCACTACTTTAGACCAGGGCCCTATAGAACCCTATTCCCTATATAGTGCACTACTTTAGACCAGGGCCCATGGGACTAGGGTTCCATTTGGGAGACAGTCCTAGATGTTGTTTTAAGTATTACACTTCCAAATGGTTTCCTCTGAATAACCATGTAGAGTATTAAAACAGAATATAACATTATAACTTCATAGCAACTTTGTTCCTCCACACACACACACACACACACACACACACACACAGTAGGTGCTCCATCAGATGAGAGGACAGGTAACTGTTGTGGGGGTGGAAGCAGACACCGCAACACAGTGGAAGCATATCAGGGTGTGTGTGTGTGGTAGGTTGGCTAATGTGAGAGGAGACCGATTGCACGGAGGACAACAGACATTTCAGACCACGATTAACACCTGGTACACACACTACGAGGCTACACACACACTACGAGGCTACACACACACACACACACACACTATGAGGCTACACACACACACTATGAGGCTACACACACACACTATGAGGCTACACACACACACACACTATGAGGCTACACACACACTATGAGGCTACACACACACACTACGAGGCAACACACACACACTACGAGGCAACACACACACACTACGAGGCTACACACACACTACGAGGCTACACACACACACTATGAGGCTACACACACACTACGAGGCAACACACACACTATGAGGCTACACACACACACACTATGAGGCTACACACACACACTATGAGGCTACACACACACACTACGAGGCAACACACACACACTACGAGGCAACACACACACACTACGAGGCAACACACACACACTACGAGGCTACACACACACTACGAGGCTACACACACACACTATGAGGCTACACACACACTACGAGGCAACACACACACACTACGAGGCAACACACACACACTACGAGGCAACACACACACACACTACGAGGCTACACACACACACTACGAGGCTACACACACACACACTGAGGCTACACACTACGAGGCTACACACACACACTACGAGGCTACACACACACACTACGAGGCTACACACACTATGAGGCTACATACACACTACGTTAAGCATGAGGCTGCATCAGTATACTAAAGTGGCTAATGTTGTATACTTTCAGTGTCTCCTCCCCTCCTGACCTCCCCACCCTCCACCGCCTCTCCTCCCCACCCCTCCTCTCCTCCCCACTTCCCCCTCTCCTCACCTCCTCTCCTTGTTAAATACACAGAGGTTGTGGTTCCATGTTGCAACAATCTAGAATCCTCTCTGAAACACCTGAAACAAAAAACACCTTAGACACAGTTTAAACCTGAGACACACCTACCACAGACCTGAGACACACCTGAGACAGAGGTAGACAGACCTGGGACACACCTACCACAGACCTGGGACACACCTGAGACAGAGGTAGACAGACCTGGGACACACCTACCACAGACCTGGGACAGAGGTAGACCAGTTAAATTACCTGAGTCACCACTTACACCTGATGAAAGTAAGCTAAATTAGTAAATACTGTCTGAGTCTGTAGGTAAGGGGGAAACTCCACCCACATGTCTCTAATAGACAGAACCACTCCTCTCTCCTCTCCTCCCCTACCCACATCTCCTCTCTAATAGACAGAACCACTCCTCTCCCCCCTCTCCTCCCTCTCTCCTCCCCTACCCACATCTCCTCTCTTATAGACAGAACCACTGTCCTCCCCCCACTCCTCTCCCCCTCTCTCCTCCCTCTCTCCTCCCCTACCCACATCTCCTCTCTTATAGACAGAACCACGGTCCTCTCTCTTTCTTCTCCCCCTCTCTCCAGCCATGTGTTCCAGCTTAGCATCAGCTCCTCTTTCTGTCTGTCTCTTCCTCCTCCTCAGAGTAACCTTCATCACATCAAAAGGAACAGGTCAGTTCAACGCTAACTATTAATATCTACTGTATTTAAGTAACTAAACCTTTAACTTCCTGTTAGACTGACTTCCTACACTAACTAAACCTTTAACTTCCTGTTAGACTGACTTCCTACACTAACTAAACCTTTAACTTCCTGTTAGACTGACTTCCTACACTAACTAAACCTTTAACTTCCTGTTAGACTGACTTCCTACACTAACTAAACCTTTAACTTCCTGTTAGACTGACTTCCTACACTAACTAAACCTTTAACTCCCTGTTAGACTGACTTCCTACACTAACTAAACCTTTAACTTCCTGTTAGACTGACTTCCTACACTAACTAAACCTTTAACTTCCTGTTAGACTGACTTCCTACACTAACTAAACCTTTAACTCCCTGTTAGACTGACTTCCTACACTAACTAAACCTTTAACTCCCTGTTAGACTGTCTTCCTACACTAACTAAACCTTTAACTCCCTGTTAGACTGTCTTCCTACACTAACTAAACCTTTAACTCCCTGTTAGACTGACTTCCTACACTAACTAAACCTTTAACTCCCTGTTAGACTGTCACTTCCTACACTAACTAAACCTTTAACTCACTGTTAGACTGTCGCTTCATACACTAACTAAACCTTTAACTCCCTGTTAGACTGTCACTTCCTACACTAACTAAACCTTGAACTCACTGTTAGACTGTCACTTCTTACACTAACTAAACCTTGAACTCACTGTTAGACTGTCACTTCCTACACTAACTAAACCTTGAACTCACTGTTAGACTGTCACTTCCTACACTAACTAAACCTTGAACTCCCTGTTAGACTGTCACTTCTTACTGTCTCGACAGCTAAATGAAGGGCTGTGTTTTGACGTGAGATCTGCTAAAAACCCAATGTTTCTAACATTGGCTAGAGTTACAATGTGAATAGTCAGATTAATATAATACTGTAGTTTGATTGAAACACTTACACGCTTTGCAAGGAGAACGAAGAACGATTTCCCTCATAATCCTGTTTACATGGACACGTCTGTCATCGGGCTCCTGATGGGACTCTGATAAATGCAGAGAAGTGCCAATGAAAAGAAACGCTCCACCCAACAGTGATCATGTTATGTTTGGGAATCCTATTTGGTTCTGAGTTCGGACCTGTAAAGTTTGTATGTGAAAACTATTTCTCAGACCCGTACTTTCAGTTGTTTTTGTAAAAAACTCACTTCACTCAGGTGAGGGAGGCTGTTGGTACACGTACAGGTTAAATGTACAGCAGGAACTCTGATTAAAGCTCTTTTACGTCTTCTCAGAATATCGAAAACAAGGTGTTTTAATCGACGTCGACTGCTTTACGTCGACTATGACCTCGTGCTGATTTAAGATGAGTAAGGTGTTTACACGACTGTCCTACTCAGCCTACTGTCATAATCAGTCTAGGATCTTATTGTTCGTGTGCATGTAAACATACTCATTGACATCCATTAATAATTTTGCGAGAAAAGTTTGAGGTGCGCAGGCTTATCTGAACCGGAACCCTAAACACAGGCTAGCCTAAATCCCTCTGGCATAAATCTCTCTGGCCTACATCTCTCTGGCCTAAATCCCTCTAGCCTAAATCCCTCTAGCCTAAATCCCTCTAGCCTATAGTCTAAATCCCTCTAGCCTAAATCCCTCTAGCCTAAATCCCTCTAGCCTAAATCCCTCTAGCCTAATTCCCTCTAGTATAAATCCCTCTAGCCTAATTCCCTCTAGCCTAATTCCCTCTAGTCTAAATCCCTCTAGTCTAAATCCCTCTAGTCTAAATCCCTCTAGACAGTCTGGTAGAGTTATTATTTACTGAGTGTTAATAGTGTATGAAGCTTAAAGATCCAACGCAAATGTTTTTTTTTATATCAATATCAAATCATTTCTGGGTAATAATTAAGTAAAAAAACTAAAATAGTTTTTTTGGCAAAAAACTCTCAAGCAAGAATTTAGCTAAGACTGCCTGGGAGTGGTCTGAGTGGGGAGTGTAAAACTGAAAACGATCTGTTATTGGCAGAGAGGTTTGGAACCCGGTTATTGGCAGAGAGGTTTGGAACCCGGTTATTGGCAGAGAGGTTTGGAACTCTGTTATTGGCAGAGAGGTTTGGAACTCTGTTATTGGCAGAGAGGTTTGGGACTCTGTTATTGGCAGAGAGGTTTGGAACTCTGTTATTGGCAGAGAGGTTTGGAACTCTGTTATTGGCAGAGAGGTTTGGGACTCTGTTATTGGCAGAGAGGTTTGGGACTCTGTTATTGGCAGAGAGGTTTGGAACTCTGTTATTGGCAGAGAGGTTTGGAACTCTGTTATTGGCCTATTAACTAATTGACCACCTGGTGTTCAAGCCAAAACTCCACCTATGCAAAACCTGCTGATGAGAAAGTCCTGTGTAGATTGTATTTTCAACCTGCCACTATCAGAAAATAACACTGATAAAACAATTTTTTAAAATGTTTTTACAGAGTTAGTTTAATTCGCTTTTGTACAATATGATACACAATATAAGTAAAAACAGATTGTTGACTGCACTAACACTGATGCCAAGTTGAACATGTATTTTTTGATGAAATATGTCTGGGATCAGATGGCTTCATCAGAACAACAGCAGCTACTGTTAATCAGTGTGGAACAGGGTTCACCGTGACGCTGTCTTAGAGGTGGGATACATACATGAAGTCTTATGTCCTTTCAGTCATATCAACGTTTTGGACAAACAACATATGACTTTTACACTTTCCAGTGTTGTTGTTAAATTATAGTGTTGTTGTTAAATGGTAGTGTTGTTGTTAAATGGTAGTGTTGTTGTTAAATGGTAGTGTTGTTGTTAAATGGTAGTGTTGTTGTTAAATGGTAGTGTTGTTGTTAAATGGTAGTGTTGTTGTTAAATGGTAGTGTTGTTGTTAAATGATAGTTGTTAAATGGTAGTGTTGTTGTTAAATGGTAGTGTTGTTGTTAAATGGTAGTTGTTAAATGGTAGTTGTTAAATGGTAGTGTTGTTGTTAAATTGTAGTGTTGTTAAATAGTAGTGTTGTTGTTAAATGGTAGTGTTGTTGTTAAAAGGTAGTTAAGTTAAATGTGTGTTTTAAATGGTAGTGTTATTAAATGGTAGTGTTGTTAAATGGTAGTGTTGTTAAATGGTAGTGTTGTTGTTAAATGGTAGTGTTGTTGTTAAATGGTAGTGTTGTTGTTAAATGGTAGTGTTGTTGTTAAATGGTAGTGTTGTTGTTAAATGGTAGTGTTGTTGTTAAATGGTAGTGTTGTTGTTAAATGGTAGTGTTGTTGTTAAATGGTAGTTGTTAAATGGTAGTGTTGTTGTTAAATGGTAGTGTTGTTGTTAAATGGTAGTTGTTAAATGGTAGTTGTTAAATGGTAGTGTTGTTGTTAAATGGTAGTGTTGTTGTTAAAAGGTAGTGTTGTTGTTAAAAGGTAGTTAAGTTAAATGTGTGTTTTAAATGGTAGTGTTGTTAAATGGTAGTTGTTGTTAATTGATAGTTGTTGTTAATTGATAGTTGTTGTTAAATGGTAGTGTTGTTGTTAAATGGTAGTTGTTGTTAAATGGTAGTGTTGTTAAATGGTAGTTGTTGTTAATTGATAGTTGTTGTTAAATGGTAGTGTTATTGTTAATTGATAGTTGTTGTTAAATGGTAGTGTTGTTGTTAAATGGTAGTGTTGTTGTTAAATGGTAGTGTTGTTGTTAAATGGTAGTGTTGTTGTTAAATGGTAGTGTTGTTGTTAAATGGTAGTGTTGTTGTTAAATGGTAGTGTTGTTGTTAAATGGTAGTTGTTAAATGGTAGTGTTGTTGTTAAATGGTAGTGTTGTTGTTAAATGGTAGTTGTTAAATGGTAGTTGTTAAATGGTAGTGTTGTTGTTAAATGGTAGTGTTGTTGTTAAAAGGTAGTGTTGTTGTTAAAAGGTAGTTAAGTTAAATGTGTGTTTTAAATGGTAGTGTTGTTAAATGGTAGTTGTTGTTAATTGATAGTTGTTGTTAATTGATAGTTGTTGTTAAATGGTAGTGTTGTTGTTAAATGGTAGTTGTTGTTAAATGGTAGTGTTGTTAAATGGTAGTTGTTGTTAATTGATAGTTGTTGTTAAATGGTAGTGTTATTGTTAATTGATAGTTGTTGTTAAATGGTAGTGTTGTTGTTAAATGGTAGTGTTGTTGTTAAATGGTAGTGTTGTTGTTAAATGGTAGTGTTGTTGTTAAATGGTAGTGTTGTTGTTAAATGGTAGTGTTGTTGTTAAATGGTAGTGTTGTTGTTAATTGATAGTTATTGTTAAATGGTAGTGTTATTGTTAAATGTGTGTTTTAAATGTTTGCGTTAGCCTCGGGCACTGAAGATGCGCGCTGTTGCTCGATCAAAATTCAGAGGCGAAGTTCCCACGTTTGTAGATACTCCATTCACCGTATGTCGACTCAATTGGAAAGGACCTTCACATTTCAATCACGCTGCAGCGCGGATCTTCTGCACCACGGATTGAATCCAGTCCTTAGTGTTTGAGTTGTGTCGAGGTGAATAGTTGATCCTCTGTAAAAAAATAAATAATTAAAAAGCACCCTTAATCTGAACACTGACCTCTCCCTCTAGATCAGACAGACCCTGACCCTGGGCTGACCTTTGACCCCTGGCTGACACGGTTCCAGGTCGTACAGCTAGACGGGTCACCGGTGTACCCACCCTGTGGAAGAGTCCTCGCCACGACTACACCACCACCGCCGACTCCAACGGTCAAACCTACAACCACATCTAAAACTTACCGGGTGGTTGACATAGATGGGTCTCCTGTGATCCATTACCACCCCTGCAGGGTCATACCGGGGGAACGACAACACCCGGACCAACATCTGACCACAAGACCACCGCAATCACAAGAAACGGTCAAAGCTAAAACCACAACTACAACGACAGCTCCAACCACAACTACGACTGTGAACAGGAAAGCCCATGTTAATCAACCACTATTTGCCAAAACAGTTGGTCACCCCCTCAACCGCCCTTACCCAAAGTTGCACCTTCCCCTCCTTCTGGCCAATAGCAGGCCAGCTCTGTCCCGCTACAATTTGCTCAGTTGTTTCAGACTCCCTGCTCATTGGCTGTTTCCTGGACACAGACTGCTCTCTAAGCCAATAGGAAGGCTCCCTCGCCAACACAGCGGGACCAATAGCGTGGCGTGGACCAATAGCAAGAGGAACAGAGACTTGGTGTCGTTACTGAAGAGGAGCAACAGACAGTCTGTCCTTCTGTCAGTCCTGAGGAGAGGACAGACTCACAGAAAGAACATTGTAGGCTCCTCCTCTGAAGAGGGGGACTATAGAAATTAGATGAATAGAACAGGCTTGGAACCTCTAACCCTGGTCATATGACTGGTAAATAGAATGAATAGAACAGGCTTGGAACCTCTAACCCTGGTCATATGACTGGTAAATAGAATGAATAGAACAGGCTTGGAACCTCTAACCCTGGTCATATGACTGGTAAATAGAATGAATAGAACAGGCTTGAAACCTCTAACCCTGGTCATATGACTGGTAAATAGAATGAATAGAACAGGCTTGAAACCTCTAACCCTGGTCATATGACTGGTAAATAGAATGAATAGAACAGGCTTGGAACCTCTAACCCTGGTCATATGACTGGTAAATAGAATGAATAGAACAGGCTTGAAACCTCTAACCCTGGTCATATGACTGGTAAATAGAATGAATAGAACAGGCCATTTGAGTGGTAAACTCAAAACTCATGGGTACAATTGCAATGGCTGCCTGATATTGTGACGCAATCATTTCCATGGTAATGTAGAATGTTCATTCAAATGATGCTGATTGTGGCTCATGCAATGGAATTTATATTTTGTAATGTCAGTTGTTGATTCAACAAATCACAGCAAAGGGTGGGTACACTTCCTGCATATACTTCCTGCTTTGCTCCTGTGGGTACACTTCGTGCTTTTACTTCCTGCTTTGCTCCTGTGGGTACACTTCATGCTTTTACTTCCTGCTTTGCTCCTGTGGGTACACTTGCAAAGGACGCCAGTCCACCCATAGACTTGAATGAGGACGCACATTCTATTCATTTTAATTCTATGGAATTGCATCATTAAATTGTAAATGTGATATTTTTATACATTTGCAAAAAATTCTAAAAGCCTGTTTTTGCTTTGTCTTTAACGGGTATTGTGATGTCATTAAGGGGTATTGTGATGTCATTAAGGGGTATTGTGATGTCATTATGGGATATTGTGATGTCATTAAGGGGTATTGTGATGTCATTATGGGGTATTGTGTGTAGATGGCTGAAGAAGACAAAACATTTTTTAGAATAAGGCTGTAACGTAACAAAATGTGGGAAAGTCAAGGGGTCTGAATACTTTCCGAATGCACAGTATATTTATAGAATATATTTATATCCTAATATTGCTATATTTCTTAATTCCAGCCTTTTACTTTTAGATTTGTGTGTATTGTTGTACTGTTAAATACAGTATGTGACCAATAACATCTGTTAAATACAATATGTGCATGTGACCAATAAATTGCGACCAATAAATGTTGATTTGATTTTAATATCGTCTCTTATAGGAATTTCTTAGAAACATCTATTTTCCCAATACATTATAAAGAATTCAACTCTATATGAAAAGCAATAACTTCAGAACATACTCGATAAATGAATACTCATTAGTGTTTTGGAGAACATGTCACGATAGATGCACAGTGTATGGTAGAAGGTTGCCCCCTGCTGGATAACACATGTAATCCTACATTCTTAATAAGGGAACTTCTTTCACTCCAACAACAAGATCTCCCCCAGATGCAAATTCTCTGTAACACAATATATATGACATTGAATGGAAGATAGCTTGGTTGCTCCCTGCCAAAATGTTTGTAAATCAAATCAAGTAAAATGATTCACTATTCATGGACTTAAGAGGACATGACACATTTTCGGTGATAAAGAAGGGGAAACTATTATACACAATTTTATGTGACTCTGTGAAGTTATTAAGGAGCGAGTCAAGTAATTAAATGTTTAATTTCAATTAATAATAAGACCCGTGTATTTACAAGGAAATATGTCATTTGTTGTTATTCAAATGAAAACAAAGCTACTTGAGTTAGTTGTTAATTTCTTCATGCTCTCTTGTACATTTTACATGCACAAACTAATCTACTTGAAATCAAATATTAGTCAATAACTGTGATATTTGTGTTGTGGAGAAATGACCAGGCAGGAGACGGGAGTACAGTTAGTTTTCGTTTAGTCAAAAACCCCTCGTGCGCTACAGTTCCCGGCATTCCAGTGCGCATGTGCATTTCCTATTAGGTGTAGTAACGTAACACTGCCGTAATGCATTACTGCTTAGTAACAGCACAGTAACTAATATAAACAGATGTAGATCCCAGATACTACAATAACAACAACAACAACACATTTATTCTTACAACTCTATCGTAGGTTTTTACAATTGTAACCCCTGACCTTTTTGTTTGTTTATTTTACTGGAGGTACTTTAACTTTTAAAACTGTTGTCACTGGCAAAACATTACTTTAATGTTATTTCATGTTTCTCACGAAGAAAATAGGACATCACTAGAAGTATATGTTTATTTGTGTTGTAATTAGAAATGTTATCAAATAAAAAAGAACCGTTCTGAATTAGGACCAGGATCCTTCCTGTCTCAGCTGAGCCGGAGGCCGACTTCAAAACTTCAACGGTTTGTTGACCGATTTAGCGGACTAATGTTCTGTACAAAGACGTTCAGATCCTTATCAGATCGATATCATTCTAATCGATCAACGTAAAGCCGCGTGGGACAACCGAGATGATTTACTGTCGAATTGATCACGACATGGTGACTTTTTGTTGTTGTTGATTTCACGTTGAATTCACCGTAGTTGACAACTCAACCAAATGTAAATCAAAACTAGATGTTGAACTGACGTCTGTGCCCAGCGGGAATGGAGTAGTGCATTACTTTACTAGTGACAGTTTGAAGGTAATAGACTCAGCGAAACGATATCGCCACGAGCCGCACCGCAGATATTGAGATGAGAGAGATGCAAGACTCCGCTCTCACAAGATGTCGCTCTCACAACATGGTAGGCAGGGGACTAAACCCGGAGAGAAGTTGAGCCTCACACTTCAACACTCTGTTGTTGTGGAAACACACTGTGCCGTTTACATTCTGCATCTGTGTCATATAGCTGAGTTTACCGTTTGTCAACTATAACACACCTAATCGGGATATATTGTATAAAAATACCTCTCTGTTTTTAGAATATTGGTTCAGAAATAATATCCTATTGGTGAGCCAACTGGTAAATGCAGAGGGTCTTTTACTCAGTTATAAGATTTTGCAATTTTTTTTGATGCCATTCCCTCAGGTGTTGCTATGTTATTCAGGAACATGTCAAGACCTGACCCTCAGAGCCTACCTTCTGTTGACCCTGTTGACTCATCAGTAGGAAAGATTTGTTTCTCTTTTGGTCCATTCAACAACAGAGCGATACGATCCTTGTTTCAGCAGGATGTTGTATCTATACCTTATGTCATGCCTTATTGGAATGGATTTATTGATAATATCTGTTGGAAAAAAGTTTGGATGTTGCCACACACATACCTACTTGTTAACAAAATGAATGAAGTTTCCTTTAAAATTATTCATAAATATTATCCTGCCAACCACTATATGAAGAAGTTTAAGGAAAACAGCAACTCAAATTGCTCCTTTTGTAATGACCACCCAGAAACAGTTGTGCATCTTTTTTGGCATTGTATGCATGTAAGAAAAGTGTGGCAAGACATCAGTAGGTTTATAATTGAACACATTTATGAAGATTTTACACTATTGTGGAGAGATGTACTGTTTGGATTCTTTACATACAATAGAAATAAGCAGAATCATTTTTATGTAATTCCTTTCATTATTCTTTTGGCCAAATTTCATATACACAAATGTAAATTTCCAAACAGAAAACCACATTTTCGTACCCTACAAACAGAAATTGAACTGTATTTTAAGACGGTTAAATGCTCGACTAGCTGTTAGAACTGTAAATATATACATGTCCCTTAAGGTCCTTGTGTAATTGTAATGTGATATTGTACCCCCTAGCCCCGCCCTAGCCCCGCCCCCTAACCACGCCCCTATAGCCCCGCCCCTAGCTCGATTGTCCATTGTTTGTAATCTATGTATGCTTGTGTTCCCTCATGTGCTTTATGTATTGATTTGTTGTTAATAAATAAAATATTAGTTGATTAGTGGTATTGCAAGTTAGCATTTCGTTGTACGATGTATATCTGTATAACTAATACAACTCAAAGGTGCACTATGCAGAAATCACTCAACCATGTCCTGGTTGCTAAAACTATAGTAGTTTGTCTAATTTTAGTTTATGTGACAAATTAATCTAGTATAGTGTACCATCTAAAATAATCTAGTATAGTGTAGAGAGTCATTAACATCTATAATAATCTAGTATAGTGTAGAGTCATTGTACCATCTACATTAATCTAGTATAGTGTAGAGAGTCATTGTAACATCTACATTAATCTAGTATAGTGTAGAGAGTCATTGTAACATCTACATTAATCTAGTATAGTGTAGAGAGTCATTGTACCATCTACATTAATCTACTATAGTGTAGAGTCATTGTACCATCTACATTAATCTAGTATAGTGTAGAGAGTCATTGTAACATCTACATTAATCTACTATAGTGTAGAGAGTTATTGTAACATCTACATTAATCTAGTATAGTGTAGAGAGTCATTATAACATCTACATTAATCTACTATAGTGTAGAGAGTCATTATAACATCTACATTAATCTACTATAGTGTAGAGAGTCATTATAACATCTACATTAATCTAGTATAGTGTAGAGAGTCATTATAACATCTACATTAATCTACTATAGTGTAGAGAGTCATTGTAACATCTACATTAATCTAGTATAGTGTAGAGAGTCATTGTACCATCTACATTAATCTACTATAGTGTAGAGAGTCATTGTAACATCTACATTAATCTACTATAGTGTAGAGAGTTATTGTAACATCTACATTAATCTAGTATAGTGTAGAGAGTCATTATAACATCTACATTAATCTACTATAGTGTAGAGAGTCATTATAACATCTACATTAATCTAGTATAGTGTAGAGAGTCATTATAACATCTACATTAATCTACTATAGTGTAGAGAGTCATTGTAACATCTACATTAATCTACTATAGTGTAGAGAGTCATTGTAACATCTACATTAATCTACTATAGTGTAGAGAGTCATTGTAACATCTACATTAATCTAGTATAGTGTAGAGAGTCATTGTAACATCTACATTAATCTACTATAGTGTAGAGAGTCATTGTAACATCTACATTAATCTACTATAGTGTAGAGAGTCATTGTAACATCTACATTAATCTACTATAGTGTAGAGTCATTGTAACATCTACATTAATCTACTATAGTGTAGAGAGTCATTGTAACATCTACATTAATCTAGTATAGTGTAGAGAGTCATTGTAACATCTACATTAATCTACTATAGTGTAGAGAGTCATTGTAACATCTACATTAATCTAGTATAGTGTAGAGAGTCATTGTAACATCTACATTAATCTAGTATAGTGTAGAGAGTCATTGTAACATCTACATTAATCTAGTATAGTGTAGAGAGTCATTGTACCATCTACATTAATCTACTATAGTGTAGAGAGTCATTGTAACATCTACATTAATCTAGTATAGTGTAGAGAGTCATTGTAACATCTACATTAATCTAGTATAGTGTAGAGAGTCATTGTAACATCTACATTAATCTAGTATAGTGTAGAGAGTCATTATAACATCTACATTAATCTACTATAGTGTAGAGAGTCATTATAACATCTACATTAATCTACTATAGTGTAGAGAGTCATTATAACATCTACATTAATCTAGTATAGTGTAGAGAGTCATTATAACATCTACATTAATCTACTATAGTGTAGAGAGTCATTGTAACATCTACATTAATCTAGTATAGTGTAGAGAGTCATTGTACCATCTACATTAATCTACTATAGTGTAGAGTCATTGTACCATCTACATTAATCTACTATAGTGTAGAGAGTCATTATAACATCTACATTAATCTACTATAGTGTAGAGAGTCATTGTAACATCTACATTAATCTAGTATAGTGTAGAGAGTCATTGTAACATCTACATTAATCTAGTATAGTGTAGAGAGTCATTGTAACATCTACATTAATCTAGTATAGTGTAGAGAGTCATTGTAACATCTACATTAATCTACTATAGTGTAGAGAGTCATTGTAACATCTACATTAATCTACTATAGTGTAGAGAGTCATTGTAACATCTACATTAATCTACTATAGTGTACAGTCATTGTAACATCTACATTAATCTACTATAGTGTAGAGAGTCATTGTAACATCTACATTAATCTAGTATAGTGTAGAGAGTCATTGTAACATCTACATTAATCTACTATAGTGTAGAGAGTCATTGTAACATCTACATTAATCTAGTATAGTGTAGAGAGTCATTGTAACATCTACATTAATCTAGTATAGTGTAGAGTCATTGTAACATCTACATTAATCTAGTATAGTGTCATTGTAACATCTACATTAATCTAGTATAGTGTAGAGAGTCATTGTAACATCTACATTAATCTAGTATAGTGTAGAGAGTCATTGTAACATCTACATTAATCTAGTATAGTGTAGAGTCATTGTAACATCTACATTAATCTAGTATAGTGTAGAGAGTCATTATAACATCTACAATAATCTAGTATAGTGTAGAGAGTCATTATAACATCTACAATAATCTAGTATAGTGTAGAGAGTCATTGTAACATCTACATTAATCTAGTATAGTGTAGAGAGTCATTGTAACATCTACATTAATCTAGTATAGTGTAGAGAGTCATTGTAACATCTACATTAATCTAGTATAGTGTAGAGAGTCATTGTAACATCTACATTAATCTAGTATAGTGTAGAAAGTCATTGTAACATCTACATTAATCTACTATAGTGTAGAGAGTCATTGTAACATCTACATTAATCTAGTATAGTGTAGAGAGTCATTGTAACATCTACATTAATCTAGTATAGTGTAGAGAGTCATTGTACCATCTACATTAATCTACTATAGTGTAGAGAGTCATTGTAACATCTACATTAATCTAGTATAGTGTAGAGAGTCATTGTAACATCTACATTAATCTAGTATAGTGTAGAGAGTCATTGTAACATCTACATTAATCTAGTATAGTGTAGAGAGTCATTGTAACATCTACATTAATCTAGTATAGTGTAGAGAGTCATTGTAACATCTACATTAATCTAGTATAGTGTAGAGAGTCATTGTAACATCTACATTAATCTAGTATAGTGTAGAGAGTCATTGTAACATCTACATTAATCTACTATAGTGTAGAGAGTCATTGTAACATCTACATTAATCTACTATAGTGTAGAGAGTCATTGTAACATCTACATTAATCTACTATAGTGTAGAGTCATTGTAACATCTACATTAATCTACTATAGTGTAGAGAGTCATTGTAACATCTACATTAATCTAGTATAGTGTAGAGAGTCATTGTAACATCTACATTAATCTACTATAGTGTAGAGGGTCATTGTAACATCTACATTAATCTAGTATAGTGTAGAGAGTCATTGTAACATCTACATTAATCTAGTATAGTGTAGAGTCATTGTAACATCTACATTAATCTAGTATAGTGTCATTGTAACATCTACATTAATCTAGTATAGTGTAGAGAGTCATTGTAACATCTACATTAATCTAGTATAGTGTAGAGAGTCATTGTAACATCTACATTAATCTAGTATAGTGTAGAGTCATTGTAACATCTACATTAATCTAGTATAGTGTAGAGAGTCATTATAACATCTACAATAATCTAGTATAGTGTAGAGAGTCATTATAACATCTACAATAATCTAGTATAGTGTAGAGAGTCATTGTAACATCTACATTAATCTAGTATAGTGTAGAGAGTCATTGTAACATCTACATTAATCTAGTATAGTGTAGAGAGTCATTGTAACATCTACATTAATCTAGTATAGTGTAGAGAGTCATTGTAACATCTACATTAATCTAGTATAGTGTAGAAAGTCATTGTAACATCTACATTAATCTACTATAGTGTAGAGAGTCATTGTAACATCTACATTAATCTAGTATAGTGTAGAGAGTCATTGTAACATCTACATTAATCTAGTATAGTGTAGAGAGTCATTGTACCATCTACATTAATCTACTATAGTGTAGAGAGTCATTGTAACATCTACATTAATCTAGTATAGTGTAGAGAGTCATTGTAACATCTACATTAATCTACTATAGTGTAGAGAGTCATTGTAACATCTACATTAATCTAGTATAGTGTAGAGAGTCATTGTAACATCTACATTAATCTACTATAGTGTAGAGTCATTGTACCATCTACATTAATCTACTATAGTGTAGAGAGTCATTGTAACATCTACATTAATCTACTATAGTGTAGAGAGTCATTGTAACATCTACATTAATCTACTATAGTGTAGAGAGTTATTGTAACATCTACATTAATCTAGTATAGTGTAGAGAGTCATTATAACATCTACATTAATCTACTATAGTGTAGAGAGTCATTATAACATCTACATTAATCTACTATAGTGTAGAGAGTCATTATAACATCTACATTAATCTACTATAGTGTAGAGAGTCATTGTAACATCTACATTAATCTACTATAGTGTAGAGAGTCATTGTAACATCTACATTAATCTAGTATAGTGTAGAGAGTCATTGTAACATCTACATTAATCTAGTATAGTGTAGAGAGTCATTGTAACATCTACATTAATCTAGTATAGTGTAGAGAGTCATTGTAACATCTACATTAATCTAGTATAGTGTAGAGAGTCATTGTAACATCTACATTAATCTACTATAGTGTAGAGAGTCATTGTAACATCTACATTAATCTAGTATAGTGTAGAGAGTCATTGTAACATCTACATTAATCTACTATAGTGTAGAGAGTCATTGTAACATCTACATTAATCTAGTATAGTGTAGAGAGTCATTGTAACATCTACATTAATCTACTATAGTGTAGAGAGTCATTGTAACATCTACATTAATCTACTATAGTGTAGAGAGTCATTCTAACATCTACATTAATCTACTATAGTGTAGAGAGTCATTGTAACATCTACATTAATCTACTATAGTGTAGAGAGTCATTGTAACATCTACATTAATCTACTATAGTGTAGAGTCATTGTAACATCTACATTAATCTAGTATAGTGTAGAGAGTCATTGTAACATCTACATTAATCTAGTATAGTGTAGAGAGTCATTGTAACATCTACATTAATCTACTATAGTGTAGAGAGTCATTGTAATATCTACATTAATCTAGTATAGTGTAGAGAGTCATTGTAACATCTACATTAATCTACTATAGTGTAGAGTCATTGTACCATCTACATTAATCTACTATAGTGTAGAGAGTCATTGTAACATCTACATTAATCTACTATAGTGTAGAGAGTCATTGTAACATCTACATTAATCTACTATAGTGTAGAGAGTTATTGTAACATCTACATTAATCTAGTATAGTGTAGAGAGTCATTATAACATCTACATTAATCTACTATAGTGTAGAGAGTCATTATAACATCTACATTAATCTAGTATAGTGTAGAGAGTCATTATAACATCTACATTAATCTACTATAGTGTAGAGAGTCATTGTAACATCTACATTAATCTACTATAGTGTAGAGAGTCATTGTAACATCTACATTAATCTACTATAGTGTAGAGAGTCATTGTAACATCTACATTAATCTACTATAGTGTAGAGAGTCATTGTAACATCTACATTAATCTAGTATAGTGTAGAGAGTCATTGTAACATCTACATTAATCTACTATAGTGTAGAGAGTCATTGTAACATCTACATTAATCTACTATAGTGTAGAGAGTCATTGTAACATCTACATTAATCTAGTATAGTGTAGAGAGTCATTGTAACATCTACATTAATCTACTATAGTGTAGAGAGTCATTGTAACATCTACATTAATCTTGTATAGTGTAGAGAGTCATTGTAACATCTACATTAATCTAGTATAGTGTAGAGAGTCATTGTAACATCTACATTAATCTAGTATAGTGTAGAGAGTCATTGTAACATCTACATTAATCTACTATAGTGTAGAGAGTCATTGTAACATCTACATTAATCTAGTATAGTGTAGAGAGTCATTGTAACATCTACATTAATCTAGTATAGTGTAGAGAGTCATTGTAACATCTACATTAATCTAGTATAGTGTAGAGAGTCATTGTAACATCTACATTAATCTTGTATAGTGTAGAGAGTCATTGTAACATCTACATTAATCTAGTATAGTGTAGAGAGTCATTGTAACATCTACATTAATCTAGTATAGTGTAGAGAGTCATTGTAACATCTACATTAATCTACTATAGTGTAGAGAGTCATTGTAACATCTACATTAATCTAGTATAGTGTAGAGAGTCATTGTAACATCTACATTAATCTACTATAGTGTAGAGAGTCATTCTAACATCTACATTAATCTACTATAGTGTAGAGAGTCATTGTAACATCTACATTAATCTACTATAGTGTAGAGAGTCATTGTAACATCTACATTAATCTACTATAGTGTAGAGTCATTGTAACATCTACATTAATCTACTATAGTGTAGAGAGTCATTGTAACATCTACATTAATCTAGTATAGTGTAGAGAGTCATTGTAACATCTACATTAATCTACTATAGTGTAGAGAGTCATTGTAACATCTACATTAATCTAGTATAGTGTAGAGAGTCATTGTAACATCTACATTAATCTACTATAGTGTAGAGTCATTGTACCATCTACATTAATCTACTATAGTGTAGAGAGTCATTGTAACATCTACATTAATCTACTATAGTGTAGAGAGTCATTGTAACATCTACATTAATCTACTATAGTGTAGAGAGTTATTGTAACATCTACATTAATCTAGTATAGTGTAGAGAGTCATTATAACATCTACATTAATCTACTATAGTGTAGAGAGTCATTATAACATCTACATTAATCTACTATAGTGTAGAGAGTTATTGTAACATCTACATTAATCTAGTATAGTGTAGAGAGTCATTATAACATCTACATTAATCTACTATAGTGTAGAGAGTCATTATAACATCTACATTAATCTACTATAGTGTAGAGAGTCATTATAACATCTACATTAATCTAGTATAGTGTAGAGAGTCATTATAACATCTACATTAATCTACTATAGTGTAGAGAGTCATTGTAACATCTACATTAATCTAGTATAGTGTAGAGAGTCATTGTACCATCTACATTAATCTACTATAGTGTAGAGTCATTGTACCATCTACATTAATCTACTATAGTGTAGAGAGTCATTGTAACATCTACATTAATCTACTATAGTGTAGAGAGTCATTGTAACATCTACATTAATCTACTATAGTGTAGAGAGTTATTGTAACATCTACATTAATCTACTATAGTGTAGAGAGTCATTATAACATCTACATTAATCTACTATAGTGTAGAGAGTCATTATAACATCTACATTAATCTAGTATAGTGTAGAGAGTCATTATAACATCTACATTAATCTACTATAGTGTAGAGAGTCATTGTAACATCTACATTAATCTACTATAGTGTAGAGAGTCATTGTAACATCTACATTAATCTAGTATAGTGTAGAGAGTCATTGTAACATCTACATTAATCTAGTATAGTGTAGAGAGTCATTGTAACATCTACATTAATCTACTATAGTGTAGAGAGTCATTGTAACATCTACATTAATCTACTATAGTGTAGAGAGTCATTGTAACATCTACATTAATCTACTATAGTGTAGAGTCATTGTAACATCTACATTAATCTACTATAGTGTAGAGAGTCATTGTAACATCTACATTAATCTAGTATAGTGTAGAGAGTCATTGTAACATCTACATTAATCTACTATAGTGTAGAGAGTCATTGTAACATCTACATTAATCTACTATAGTGTAGAGAGTCATTGTAACATCTACATTAATCTAGTATAGTGTAGAGAGTCATTGTAACATCTACATTAATCTAGTATAGTGTAGAGTCATTGTAACATCTACATTAATCTAGTATAGTGTAGAGAGTCATTATAACATCTACAATAATCTAGTATAGTGTAGAGAGTCATTATAACATCTACAATAATCTAGTATAGTGTAGAGAGTCATTGTAACATCTACATTAATCTAGTATAGTGTAGAGAGTCATTGTACCATCTACATTAATCTAGTATAGTGTAGAAAGTCATTGTACCATCTACATTAATCTAGTATAGTGTAGAGAGTCATTGTACCATCTACATTAATCTACTATAGTGTAGAGAGTCATTGTAACATCTACATTAATCTAGTATAGTGTAGAGAGTCATTGTAACATCTACATTAATCTAGTATAGTGTAGAGAGTCATTGTAACATCTACATTAATCTACTATAGTGTAGAGAGTCATTGTAACATCTACATTAATCTAGTATAGTGTAGAGAGTCATTGTAACATCTACATTAATCTAGTATAGTGTAGAGAGTCATTGTAACATCTACATTAATCTAGTATAGTGTAGAGAGTCATTGTAACATCTACATTAATCTAGTATAGTGTAGAGAGTCATTGTAACATCTACATTAATCTAGTATAGTGTAGAGAGTCATTGTAACATCTACATTAATCTAGTATAGTGTAGAGAGTCATTGTAACATCTACATTAATCTACTATAGTGTAGAGAGTCATTGTAACATCTACATTAATCTACTATAGTGTAGAGAGTCATTGTAACATCTACATTAATCTACTATAGTGTAGAGTCATTGTAACATCTACATTAATCTACTATAGTGTAGAGAGTCATTGTAACATCTACATTAATCTACTATAGTGTAGAGAGTCATTGTAACATCTACATTAATCTACTATAGTGTAGAGAGTCATTGTAACATCTACATTAATCTAGTATAGTGTAGAGAGTCATTGTAACATCTACATTAATCTAGTATAGTGTAGAGTCATTGTAACATCTACATTAATCTAGTATAGTGTCATTGTAACATCTACATTAATCTAGTATAGTGTAGAGAGTCATTGTAACATCTACATTAATCTAGTATAGTGTAGAGAGTCATTGTAACATCTACATTAATCTAGTATAGTGTAGAGAGTCATTGTAACATCTACATTAATCTAGTATAGTGTAGAGAGTCATTGTAACATCTACATTAATCTAGTATAGTGTAGAGAGTCATTGTAACATCTACATTAATCTAGTATAGTGTAGAGAGTCATTGTAACATCTACATTAATCTAGTATAGTGTAGAGAGTCATTGTAACATCTACATTAATCTAGTATAGTGTAGAGAGTCATTGTAACATCTACATTAATCTAGTATAGTGTAGAGAGTCATTGTAACATCTACATTAATCTAGTATAGTGTAGAGAGTCATTGTAACATCTACATTAATCTACTATAGTGTAGAGAGTCATTGTAACATCTACATTAATCTAGTATAGTGTAGAGAGTCATTGTAACATCTACATTAATCTACTATAGTGTAGAGAGTCATTGTAACATCTACATTAATCTACTATAGTGTAGAGAGTCATTCTAACATCTACATTAATCTACTATAGTGTAGAGAGTCATTGTAACATCTACATTAATCTACTATAGTGTAGAGAGTCATTGTAACATCTACATTAATCTACTATAGTGTAGAGTCATTGTAACATCTACATTAATCTACTATAGTGTAGAGAGTCATTGTAACATCTACATTAATCTAGTATAGTGTAGAGAGTCATTGTAACATCTACATTAATCTACTATAGTGTAGAGAGTCATTGTAACATCTACATTAATCTAGTATAGTGTAGAGAGTCATTGTAACATCTACATTAATCTACTATAGTGTAGAGTCATTGTACCATCTACATTAATCTACTATAGTGTAGAGAGTCATTGTAACATCTACATTAATCTACTATAGTGTAGAGAGTCATTGTAACATCTACATTAATCTACTATAGTGTAGAGAGTTATTGTAACATCTACATTAATCTAGTATAGTGTAGAGAGTCATTATAACATCTACATTAATCTACTATAGTGTAGAGAGTCATTATAACATCTACATTAATCTACTATAGTGTAGAGAGTTATTGTAACATCTACATTAATCTAGTATAGTGTAGAGAGTCATTATAACATCTACATTAATCTACTATAGTGTAGAGAGTCATTATAACATCTACATTAATCTACTATAGTGTAGAGAGTCATTATAACATCTACATTAATCTAGTATAGTGTAGAGAGTCATTATAACATCTACATTAATCTACTATAGTGTAGAGAGTCATTGTAACATCTACATTAATCTAGTATAGTGTAGAGAGTCATTGTACCATCTACATTAATCTACTATAGTGTAGAGTCATTGTACCATCTACATTAATCTACTATAGTGTAGAGAGTCATTGTAACATCTACATTAATCTACTATAGTGTAGAGAGTCATTGTAACATCTACATTAATCTACTATAGTGTAGAGAGTTATTGTAACATCTACATTAATCTAGTATAGTGTAGAGAGTCATTATAACATCTACATTAATCTACTATAGTGTAGAGAGTCATTATAACATCTACATTAATCTAGTATAGTGTAGAGAGTCATTATAACATCTACATTAATCTACTATAGTGTAGAGAGTCATTGTAACATCTACATTAATCTACTATAGTGTAGAGAGTCATTGTAACATCTACATTAATCTAGTATAGTGTAGAGAGTCATTGTAACATCTACATTAATCTAGTATAGTGTAGAGAGTCATTGTAACATCTACATTAATCTACTATAGTGTAGAGAGTCATTGTAACATCTACATTAATCTAGTATAGTGTCATTGTAACATCTACATTAATCTAGTATAGTGTAGAGAGTCATTGTAACATCTACATTAATCTAGTATAGTGTAGAGAGTCATTGTAACATCTACATTAATCTAGTATAGTGTAGAGTCATTGTAACATCTACATTAATCTAGTATAGTGTAGAGAGTCATTGTAACATCTACATTAATCTAGTATAGTGTAGAGAGTCATTGTACCATCTACATTAATCTACTATAGTGTAGAGAGTCATTGTACCATCTACATTAATCTACTATAGTGTAGAAAGTCATTGTACCATCTACATTAATCTAGTATAGTGTAGAGAGTCATTGTACCATCTACATTAATCTACTATAGTGTAGAGAGTCATTGTAACATCTACATTAATCTAGTATAGTGTAGAGAGTCATTGTAACATCTACATTAATCTAGTATAGTGTAGAAAGTCATTGTAACATCTACATTAATCTACTATAGTGTAGAGAGTCATTGTAACATCTACATTAATCTAGTATAGTGTAGAGAGTCATTGTAACATCTACATTAATCTAGTATAGTGTAGAGAGTCATTGTACCATCTACATTAATCTACTATAGTGTAGAGAGTCATTGTAACATCTACATTAATCTAGTATAGTGTAGAGAGTCATTGTAACATCTACATTAATCTAGTATAGTGTAGAGAGTCATTGTAACATCTACATTAATCTAGTATAGTGTAGAGAGTCATTGTAACATCTACATTAATCTAGTATAGTGTAGAGAGTCATTGTAACATCTACATTAATCTAGTATAGTGTAGAGAGTCATTGTAACATCTACATTAATCTACTATAGTGTAGAGAGTCATTGTAACATCTACATTAATCTACTATAGTGTAGAGAGTCATTGTAACATCTACATTAATCTACTATAGTGTAGAGTCATTGTAACATCTACATTAATCTACTATAGTGTAGAGAGTCATTGTAACATCTACATTAATCTAGTATAGTGTAGAGAGTCATTGTAACATCTACATTAATCTACTATAGTGTAGAGAGTCATTGTAACATCTACATTAATCTAGTATAGTGTAGAGAGTCATTGTAACATCTACATTAATCTAGTATAGTGTAGAGTCATTGTAACATCTACATTAATCTAGTATAGTGTCATTGTAACATCTACATTAATCTACTATAGTGTAGAGAGTCATTGTAACATCTACATTAATCTAGTATAGTGTAGAGAGTCATTGTAACATCTACATTAATCTAGTATAGTGTAGAGTCATTGTAACATCTACATTAATCTAGTATAGTGTAGAGAGTCATTATAACATCTACAATAATCTAGTATAGTGTAGAGAGTCATTATAACATCTACAATAATCTAGTATAGTGTAGAGAGTCATTGTAACATCTACATTAATCTAGTATAGTGTAGAGAGTCATTGTAACATCTACATTAATCTAGTATAGTGTAGAGAGTCATTGTAACATCTACATTAATCTAGTATAGTGTAGAGAGTCATTGTAACATCTACATTAATCTAGTATAGTGTAGAAAGTCATTGTAACATCTACATTAATCTACTATAGTGTAGAGAGTCATTGTAACATCTACATTAATCTAGTATAGTGTAGAGAGTCATTGTAACATCTACATTAATCTAGTATAGTGTAGAGAGTCATTGTACCATCTACATTAATCTACTATAGTGTAGAGAGTCATTGTAACATCTACATTAATCTAGTATAGTGTAGAGAGTCATTGTAACATCTACATTAATCTAGTATAGTGTAGAGAGTCATTGTAACATCTACATTAATCTAGTATAGTGTAGAGAGTCATTGTAACATCTACATTAATCTAGTATAGTGTAGAGAGTCATTGTAACATCTACATTAATCTAGTATAGTGTAGAGAGTCATTGTAACATCTACATTAATCTAGTATAGTGTAGAGAGTCATTGTAACATCTACATTAATCTACTATAGTGTAGAGAGTCATTGTAACATCTACATTAATCTAGTATAGTGTAGAGAGTCATTGTAACATCTACATTAATCTAGTATAGTGTAGAGAGTCATTGTAACATCTACATTAATCTAGTATAGTGTAGAGAGTCATTGTAACATCTACATTAATCTAGTATAGTGTAGAAAGTCATTGTAACATCTACATTAATCTACTATAGTGTAGAGAGTCATTGTAACATCTACATTAATCTAGTATAGTGTAGAGAGTCATTGTAACATCTACATTAATCTAGTATAGTGTAGAGAGTCATTGTACCATCTACATTAATCTACTATAGTGTAGAGAGTCATTGTAACATCTACATTAATCTAGTATAGTGTAGAGAGTCATTGTAACATCTACATTAATCTAGTATAGTGTAGAGAGTCATTGTAACATCTACATTAATCTAGTATAGTGTAGAGAGTCATTGTAACATCTACATTAATCTAGTATAGTGTAGAGAGTCATTGTAACATCTACATTAATCTAGTATAGTGTAGAGAGTCATTGTAACATCTACATTAATCTACTATAGTGTAGAGAGTCATTGTAACATCTACATTAATCTAGTATAGTGTAGAGAGTCATTGTAACATCTACATTAATCTAGTATAGTGTAGAGAGTCATTGTAACATCTACATTAATCTACTATAGTGTAGAGAGTTATTGTAACATCTACAGAGTCTACTATAGTGTAGAGAGTCATTGTAACATCTACAGAGTCTACTATAGTGTAGAGAGTCATTGTAACATCTACAGAGTCTACTATATTTTCCATAAACAGAAATATTATTTTCAGCTGTTTGCAACTGGTGTCGAAACTAGAAGCATTTCGATTGATGTACAAAACAGAAAGTAAAAGATGCAAAAAACTAAATTTAAGAACAGGAAGCATAGAAGTAGCTCACACAGAACAGATCTACCGCTTCTTAGACTTGTTTTCAAGTAGATTTGACAGATCTATAACTCACATTTCTATGTGAATTTTGTTCGGGTTCGCCCAGAAAGTTAGATACTTGGTTGTTGCTGCTAGGCCACCTGTTGGTCTCTAGTACACCCCTGAAGCTGTTAAACTGCACAGTCAAAGAACAATCCATGCTATACTGTACTTTCAGAAGTTGTTTTATTGAAAAAATAATGGCGAAAATATTATGTACATTGACAAACTAATTATATGAATACAATACTTGTTTTTACCATGTCAAGAGTATTTCTAAAATTGCAATTACATACTCAGTGTACAAAACATTAAGAACATCTTCCTAATATTGAGGCCCCCTTTAGCCATCAGAACAGGCTCAATTCGTCAGGACATGGACTCTACAAGGTGTTGAAAGCAGGGATGCTGGCCCATGTTGACTCTACAAGGTGTTGAAAGCGTTCCACAGGGATGCTGGTCCATGTTGACTCTACAAGATGTAGAAAGCAGGGATACTGGCCCATGTGGACTCTACAAGGTGTTGAAAGCGTTCCACAGGGATGCTGGTCCATGTTGACTCTACAAGATGTAGAAAGCAGGGATACTGGCCCATGTGGACTCTACAAGGTGTTGAAAGCAGGGATACTGGCCCATGTTGACTCTACAAGGTGTTGAAAGCAGGGATGCTGGCCCATGTGGACTCTACAAGGTGTTGAAAGCAGGGATGCTGGCCCATGTTGACTCTACAAGGTGTTGAAAGCAGGGATGCTGGCCCATGTTGACTCTACAAGGTGTTGAAAGCAGGGATGCTGGCCCATGTTGACTCTACAAGGTGTTGAAAGCAGGGATCCTGGCCCATGTTGACTCTACAAGGTGTTGAAAGCAGGGATCCTGGTCCATGTTGACTCCAATACTTCCAACAGTTGTGTCAAATTGGCTGGATGTCCTTTTGATACAGAAGGGACACAGTCGAGGGACACAGTCGAGGGTGAAAAACCCAGCACCCCCGTTCAAAGGCACTTACATTTTGGTCTTTCAGCCTCCGAATGGCACACATACACAATCCATATCTCAATTGAGCCCCACAGTGGAGGTGTCATAATACCCATAAATCCTAGCGGTTGAACAGGTAAATGGTTCCATTCATTTTTCCACTAAGAGAGTTTAGAAACATATATACAGTCATCAAAATGTCACGTCAGGGTGAACCTACACCAAACACAGTCCTTATTGTCAGTGTTTCGAAAATCCCCTGTGGGAAAAATGATTGGAACCATTTTCCTATTTGACCGCTAGGTTTTATGGGTATTATACTGTGGTACTCTATTGTCCCAAGGCTTAAAAATCTTTAACAAGTGATATCAATAATGGTTCATAGCTTTCACCTGGTCTAGCTGTGTGTGTGTGTCTAGTCAACCAGTAGTCTGATCCTCTTCAACAGCTGTGTGTGTGTGTGTGTCTAGTCAACCAGTAGTCTGATCCTCTTCAACAGCTGTGTGTGTGTGTCTAGTCAACCAGTAGTCTGATCCTCTTCAACAGCTGTGTGTGTGTCTAGTCAACCAGTAGTCTGATCCTCTTCAACAGCTGTGTGTGTGTGTGTCTAGTCAACCAGTAGTCTGATCCTCTTCAACAGCTGTGTGTGTGTGTCTAGTCAACCAGTAGTCTGATCCTCTTCAACAGCTGTGTGTGTGTGTCTAGTCAACCAGTAGTCTGATCCTCTTCAACAGCTGTGTGTGTGTGTCTAGTCAACCAGTAGTCTGATCCTCTTCAACAGCTGTGTGTGTGTGTCTAGTCAACCAGTAGTCTGATCCTCTTCAACAGCTGTGTGTGTGTGTCTAGTCAACCAGTAGTCTGATCCTCTTCAACAGCTGTGTGTGTGTGTCTAGTCAACCAGTAGTCTGATCCTCTTCAACAGCTGTGTGTGTGTGTCTAGTCAACCAGTAGTCTGATCCTCTTCAACAGCTGTGTGTGTGTGTGTCTAGTCAACCAGTAGTCTGATCCTCTTCAACAGCTGTGTGTGTGTCTAGTCAACCAGTAGTCTGATCCTCTTCAACAGCTGTGTGTGTGTGTCTAGTCAACCAGTAGTCTGATCCTCTTCAACAGCTGTGTGTGTGTGTCTAGTCAACCAGTAGTCTGATCCTCTTCAACAGCTGTGTGTGTGTCTAGTCAACCAGTAGTCTGATCCTCTTCAACAGCTGTGTGTGTGTGTCTAGTCAACCAGTAGTCTGATCCTCTTCAACAGCTGTGTGTGTGTGTCTAGTCAACCAGTAGTCTGATCCTCTTCAACAGCTGTGTGTGTGTGTCTAGTCAGCCAGTAGTCTGATCCTCTTCAAAGCTGTGTGTGTGTGTCTAGTCAGCCAATTCAGCCAGTAGTCTGATCCTCTTCAACAGCTGTGTGTGTGTGTCTAGTCAGCCAATTCAGCCAGTAGTCTGATCCTCTTCAACAGCTGTGTGTGTGTGTCTAGTCAGCCAATTCAGCCAGTAGTCTGATCCTCTTCAACAGCTGTGTGTGTGTGTCTAGTCAGCCAATTCAGCCAGTAGTCTGATCCTCTTCAACAGCTGTGTGTGTGTGTCTAGTCAGCCAATTCAGCCAGTAGTCTGATCCTCTTCAACAGCTGTGTGTGTGTGTCTAGTCAGCCAGTAGTCTGATCCTCTTCAAAGCTGTGTGTGTGTGTCTAGTCAGCCAATTCAGCCAGTAGTCTGATCCTCTTCAACAGCTGTGTGTGTGTGTCTAGTCAGCCAATTCAGCCAGTAGTCTGATCCTCTTCAACAGCTGTGTGTGTGTGTCTAGTCAGCCAATTCAGCCAGTAGTCTGATCCTCTTCAACAGCTGTGTGTGTGTGTCTAGTCAGCCAATTCAGCCAGTAGTCTGATCCTCTTCAACAGCTGTGTGTGTGTGTCTAGTCAGCCAATTCAGCCAGTAGTCTGATCCTCTTCAACAGCTGTGTGTGTGTGTCTAGTCAGCCAATTCAGCCAGTAGTCTGATCCTCTTCAACAGCTGTGTGTGTGTGTCTAGTCAGCCAATTCAGCCAGTAGTCTGATCCTCTTCAACAGCTGTGTGTGTGTGTCTAGTCAGCCAATTCAGCCAGTAGTCTGATCCTCTTCAACAGCTGTGTGTGTGTGTCTAGTCAGCCAGTAGTCTGATCCTCTTCAACAGCTGTGTGTGTGTGTCTAGTCAGCCAGTAGTCTGATCCTCTTCAAAGCTGTGTGTGTGTCTAGTCAGCCAATTCAGCCAGTAGTCTGATCCTCTTCAACAGCTGTGTGTGTGTGTCTAGTCAGCCAATTCAGCCAGTAGTCTGATCCTCTTCAACAGCTGTGTGTGTGTGTCTAGTCAGCCAATTCAGCCAGTAGTCTGATCCTCTTCAACAGCTGTGTGTGTGTCTAGTCAGCCAATTCAGCCAGTAGTCTGATCCTCTTCAACAGCTGTGTGTGTGTGTCTAGTCAGCCAATTCAGCCAGTAGTCTGATCCTCTTCAAAGCTGTGTGTGTGTCTAGTCAGCCAATTCAGCCAGTAGTCTGATCCTCTTCAACAGCTGTGTGTGTGTGTCTAGTCAGCCAATTCAGCCAGTAGTCTGATCCTCTTCAACAGCTGTGTGTGTGTGTCTAGTCAGCCAATTCAGCCAGTAGTCTGATCCTCTTCAACAGCTGTGTGTGTGTGTCTAGTCAGCCAATTCAGCCAGTAGTCTGATCCTCTTCAACAGCTGTGTGTGTGTGTCTAGTCAGCCAATTCAGCCAGTAGTCTGATCCTCTTCAACAGCTGTGTGTGTGTGTCTAGTCAGCCAATTCAGCCAGTAGTCTGATCCTCTTCAACAGCTGTGTGTGTGTGTCTAGTCAGCCAATTCAGCCAGTAGTCTGATCCTCTTCAACAGCTGTGTGTGTGTGTCTAGTCAGCCAGTAGTCTGATCCTCTTCAACAGCTGTGTGTGTGTGTCTAGTCAGCCAGTAGTCTGATCCTCTTCAAAGCTGTGTGTGTGTGTCTAGTCAGCCAATTCAGCCAGTAGTCTGATCCTCTTCAACAGCTGTGTGTGTGTGTCTAGTCAGCCAATTCAGCCAGTAGTCTGATCCTCTTCAACAGCTGTGTGTGTGTGTCTAGTCAGCCAATTCAGCCAGTAGTCTGATCCTCTTCAACAGCTGTGTGTGTGTGTCTAGTCAGCCAATTCAGCCAGTAGTCTGATCCTCTTCAACAGCTGTGTGTGTGTGTCTAGTCAGCCAATTCAGCCAGTAGTCTGATCCTCTTCAACAGCTGTGTGTGTGTGTCTAGTCAGCCAATTCAGCCAGTAGTCTGATCCTCTTCAACAGCTGTGTGTGTGTGTCTAGTCAGCCAATTCAGCCAGTAGTCTGATCCTCTTCAACAGCTGTGTGTGTGTCTAGTCAGCCAATTCAGCCAGTAGTCTGATCCTCTTCAACAGCTGTGTGTGTGTGTCTAGTCAGCCAATTCAGCCAGTAGTCTGATCCTCTTCAACAGCTGTGTGTGTGTGTCTAGTCAGCCAATTCAGCCAGTAGTCTGATCCTCTTCAACAGCTGTGTGTGTGTGTCTAGTCAGCCAATTCAGCCAGTAGTCTGATCCTCTTCAACAGCTGTGTGTGTGTGTCTAGTCAGCCAATTCAGCCAGTAGTCTGATCCTCTTCAACAGCTGTGTGTGTGTGTCTAGTCAGCCAATTCAGCCAGTAGTCTGATCCTCTTCAAAGCTGTGTGTGTGTGTCTAGTCAGCCAATTCAGCCAGTAGTCTGATCCTCTTCAACAGCTGTGTGTGTGTGTCTAGTCAGCCAATTCAGCCAGTAGTCTGATCCTCTTCAACAGCTGTGTGTGTGTGTCTAGTCAGCCAATTCAGCCAGTAGTCTGATCCTCTTCAACAGCTGTGTGTGTGTGTCTAGTCAGCCAATTCAGCCAGTAGTCTGATCCTCTTCAACAGCTGTGTGTGTGTGTCTAGTCAGCCAATTCAGCCAGTAGTCTGATCCTCTTCAACAGCTGTGTGTGTGTCTAGTCAGCCAATTCAGCCAGTAGTCTGATCCTCTTCAACAGCTGTGTGTGTGTGTCTAGTCAGCCAATTCAGCCAGTAGTCTGATCCTCTTCAACAGCTGTGTGTGTGTGTCTAGTCAGCCAATTCAGCCAGTAGTCTGATCCTCTTCAACAGCTGTGTGTGTGTGTCTAGTCAGCCAATTCAGCCAGTAGTCTGATCCTCTTCAACAGCTGTGTGTGTGTGTCTAGTCAGCCAATTCAGCCAGTAGTCTGATCCTCTTCAACAGCTGTGTGTGTGTGTCTAGTCAGCCAGTAGTCTGATCCTCTTCAACAGCTGTGTGTGTGTGTCTAGTCAGCCAATTCAGCCAGTAGTCTGATCCTCTTCAACAGCTGTGTGTGTGTGTCTAGTCAGCCAATTCAGCCAGTAGTCTGATCCTCTTCAACAGCTGTGTGTGTGTCTAGTCAGCCAATTCAGCCAGTAGTCTGATCCTCTTCAACAGCTGTGTGTGTGTGTCTAGTCAGCCAATTCAGCCAGTAGTCTGATCCTCTTCAACAGCTGTGTGTGTGTGTCTAGTCAGCCAATTCAGCCAGTAGTCTGATCCTCTTCAACAGCTGTGTGTGTGTGTCTAGTCAGCCAATTCAGCCAGTAGTCTGATCCTCTTCAACAGCTGTGTGTGTGTGTCTAGTCAGCCAATTCAGCCAGTAGTCTGATCCTCTTCAACAGCTGTGTGTGTGTGTCTAGTCAGCCAGTAGTCTGATCCTCTTCAACAGCTGTGTGTGTGTGTCTAGTCAGCCAATTCAGCCAGTAGTCTGATCCTCTTCAACAGCTCAGAGAAAGAAGGGCGGCCCTGTGGTCTCTGACAAAACAATAAAACACATCATCTTTCAGTCTCAATTCCCTGAAGGCTGACTCTGTAATCAACCTGCCTGCAGAGGTGTGTGTGTGTGTGTGTGTGTGTGTGTGTGTGTGTGTGTGTGTGTGTGTGTGTGTGTGTGTGTGTGTGTGTGTGTGTGTGTGTGTGTGTGTGTGTGTGTGTGTGTGTGTGTGTGTGTGTGTCTCTGTGTGTGTGTGTGTGTGTGTGTTACCTCGTGCCAGCACTGGTACATGAGTTTGTAGACATCGTTGGAAGCTTTGTGAGGTCGGTAGAGACGGTGACCCCTGGTAATCTCATCCACTACGTCGACATTAGACCGCCCATCAAACGGTGTCTTCCCCTCAGTAAACACCTCCCACATCAACACACCTACAAATAAACACACATCAGGGTGTCAGAACAAACACACACACATCAGAACACACACACACACACACACAGAAAATCAGAACACACACATCAGAACACACACAGAAAATCAGAACACACACATCAGAACACACACACACATCAGAACACACACACATCAGAACACACTCACACATCAGAACACACACACACATCAGAACACACACAAACATCAGAACACACACACACATCAGAACACACACACACAGAGTAAATCAGAACACACACACATCAGAACACACACACATCAGAACACACACACACATCAGAACACACACACATCAGAACACACACACACATCAGAACACACACACACATCAGAACACACACACACAGAGTAAATCAGAACACACACACATCAGAACACACACACACATCAGAACACACACACATCAGAACACACACACACATCAGAACACACACACATCAGAACACACTGCCTGTGCTCACCGAAGGACCAGACGTCAGACTTGCTGCTGTACTTGTTATAGTGCAACACCTCAGGAGGAGACCACTTGACTGGGAACTTAGAGCCTGTAGAGCTGGTGTACTGGTTGTCTAGTACGTATCTACAACACATTAATAATGTTATGGTAGACAGACAGACAGACAGACAGACAGACAGACAGACAGACAGACAGACAGACAGACAGACAGACAGACAGACAGACAGACAGACAGGTAGACAGGCAGACAGGTAGACAGACAGACAGACAGACAGGTAGACAGACAGACAGGCAGGCAGACAGGTAGACAGACAGACAGACAGGTAGACAGACAGACAGACAGACAGACAGACAGACAGACAGACAGGCAGACAGGCAGACAGACAGACAGGCAGACAGACAGGTAGACAGGCAGACAGACAGGTAGACAGACAGGCAGACAGACAGGCAGACAGACAGACAGACAGACAGACAGGTAGACAGACAGGTAGACAGACAGACAGACAGACAGACAGACAGACAGACAGACAGACAGACAGACAGACAGACAGACAGACAGACAGACAGACAGACAGACAGACAGACAGGTAACAGTACCTTTACTATACAGGTAACAGACAGACAGACAGGTAGACAGACAGACAGACAGCCAGCCAGACAGACAGACAGACAGACAGACAGACAGACAGACAGACAGACAGACAGACAGACAGACAGACAGACAGGCAGGAAGACAGACAGACAGGCAGGAAGACAGACAGACAGGCAGGAAGACAGACAGACAGGCAGACAGGCAGGAAGACAGACAGACAGGCAGGAAGACAGACAGACAGGCAGGAAGACAGACAGACAGACAGGACAGACAGACAGACAGACAGACAGACAGACAGACAGACAGACAGACAGACAGACAGACAGACAGACAGACAGACAGGAAGACAGACAGACAGACAGACAGACAGACAGGCAGGAAGACAGACAGACAGACAGGCAGGAAGACAGACAGACAGGCAGGAAGACAGACAGACAGACAGACAGACAGACAGACAGACAGACAGACAGACAGACAGACAGACAGACAGACAGACAGGCAGGAAGACAGACAGACAGACAGACAGACAGGCAGGAAGACAGACAGACAGACAGGCAGGAAGACAGACAGACAGGCAGGAAGACAGACAGACCTGTAACACTGTACTATACTGTAATTCAACAATATACATAAAAGAGAAAGGAAGAGAGAGAAATAGAAAAGGAGAGATAATAAATAAAACGGAGAGATACATTTGTCACTAACCTGGTCATTCCAAAGTCACACACCTTCACCACGTTCTTGTCACTGACCAGACAGTTCCTTGCTGCCTGAGAGAGGAGATAACGAACCACGTGGTCACACACACACACACACACTCTCTCTGTCGCTGACCAGACAGTTCCTTGCTGCCTGAGAGAGGAGATAACGAACCACGTGGTCACACACACACACACACTCTCTCTGTCGCTGACCAGACAGTTCCTTGCTGCCTGAGAGAGGAGATAACGAACCACGTGGTCACACACACACACACACTCTCTCTGTCGCTGACCAGACAGTTCCGTGCTGCCTGAGAGAGGAGATAACGAACCATGTGGTCACACACACACTCTCTCTGTCGCTGACCAGACAGTTCCGTGCTGCCTGAGAGAGGAGATAACGAACCATGTGGTCACACACACACACACACTCTCTCTGTCGCTGACCAGACATTTCCGTGCTGCCTGAGAGAGGAGATAACGAACCATGTGGTCACACACACACACACACACTCTCTCTGTCGCTGACCAGACATTTCCGTGCTGCCTGAGAGAGGAGATAACGAACCACATGGTCACACACACACACACACTCTCTCTGTTGCTGTCTCTCTCCTTCTCTCTCGCTCTCTTTCTGTCTCTGTCTCCCTCTGTGTGTCTTTCTGTCTGTGCCTCTCTGTGTCTCTCTCTGAGAAGAGACATTTTACTCCTCTACTCTTATGGGTAAAACTAAAAAGCTATGCATGAAAACTCTTTAGTCATAATAGTCCCACCTAGTCAACAGATATTTAGTTCACCTAATTAACTGTAATTAACCTAATTAACTGTAATTAGCCTAATTAACCTTAATTAACCCAATTAACCTTAATTAACCTAATTAACCTAATTAACTGAAATTAACTGTAATTAACCTAATTAACTGTAATTAACTGTAATTAACCTAATTAACTGTAATTAACCTAATTAACTGTAATTAACCTAATTGACCTAATTAACCTTTATTAACCTAATTAACTGTAATTAACCTAATTAGCTGTAATTAACCTAATTAACTGTAATTAACCTAATTAACCTTAATTAGCCTAATTAACTGTCCCCACCAGTTAAGAGTTCCCAGCAGGTGTCTTGTTTATAGAAGGCAGTGAGTCAGTGGTTCCTGAGTTGAAATAATGTTTTCCTGTTTCCTCTTCTAGACTACTGAACACCTTCTCATTAAAGGGTTTTTCTGTATTTTTTACTATTTTCTACATTGTAGAATAATAGTGAAGACATCAAAACTATGAAATACACATATGGAATCATGTAGTAACCAAAAAAACGTGTTAAACAAATCAAAATATATTTTATATTTGAGATTCTTCAAATAGCTACCCTTCGCCTTGATGACAGCTTTGCACAATCTTGGCATTCTCTCAACCAGCTTCATGAGGTAGTCACCTGGAATGCTTTTCAATTAACAGGTGTGCCTTGTTTAAAGTTAATTTATTTGTGGTATTTCTTTCCTTCTTAATGCGTTTGAGCCAATCAGTTGTGTTGTGTCAATGTAAGGGTGGTATACAGAAGATTTGGTAAATGACCAAGTCCATATTATGGCAAGAACAGCTCAAATAAGCAAAGAGAAACGACAGTCCATCATTACTTTAAGACCTGAAGGTCAGTCAATGCGCAAAACACTAGTCTCAACATCAACAGTGAAGACGGGACTCTGGGATGATGGCCTTCTAGGCAGAGTTCCTCTGTCCTGTCTCAACGTCAACAGTGAAGACCCGACTCTGGGATGATGGCCTTCTAGGCAGAGTTCCACTGTTCAATCTCAACGTCAACAGTGAAGACGCCACTCTGGGATGATGGCCTTCTAGACAGAGTTCCACTGTCCAGTCTCAACGTCAACAGTGAAGACGCGACTCTAGGATGATGGCCTTCTAGGCAGAGTTCCACTGTCCTGTCTCAACGTCAACAGTGAAGACGCGACTCTGGGATGATGGCCTTCTAGGCAGAGTTCCACTGTTCAGTCTCAACATCAACAGTGAAGAGGCGACTCTGGGATGCTGGCCTTCTAGGCAGAGTTCCACTGTTCAGTCTCAACGTCAACAGTGAAGAGGCGACTCTGGGATGCTGGCCTTCTAGGCAGAGTTCCACTGTCCTGTCTCAACGTCAACAGTGAAGACGCGACTCTGGGATGATGGCCTTCTAGGCAGAGTTCCACTGTTCAGTCTCAACGTCAACAGTGAAGAGGCGACTCTGGGATGCTGGCCTTCTAGGCAGAGTTCCTCTGTCCTGTCTCAACATCAACAGTGAAGACGCAACTCTGGGATGCTAATACCATTCTAATTAGGTCCCTACACAGGTCCATAAGGACCCTAATACCATTCTAATCAGCTCCCTACACAGGCCCAGAAGGATCCTAATACCATTCTAATCAGGTCCCTACACAGGCCCAGAAGGATCCTAATACCATTCTAATCAGGTCCCTCCACAGGCCCAGAAGGATCCTACCATTCTAATCAGGTCCCTACACAGTCCCAGAAGGATCCTAATACCATTTTAATGAGCTCCCTACACAGGCCCAGAAGGATGCTGTGAGGGTGGGACATTTCCTGTCTCAGGACTCTGAGCAGTGTCTGAACATCCTAAATTCCTCTGAGATGCTTTGTGGATATGAGCCCAGGTCTCTCCCTATTGGTTATGTGTTTTGTATTCTGT